>NW_020456176.1:1767073-1870539 GCF_003342845.1 Nothoprocta perdicaria
CCTCGCCCCGCGGGGCTGCGAGCGCGGCCGGGACCGCCCGCCGGCCCCGCAAGGAGGAGGGGCCGGGACCGGCCTCCCCCCGCCGCCCTGGGCCGTGCGCGGGGCCGCGGCGGGCGCAGGTGGGGGGGAGGCGGCGGCGGCCCCCGCTGCCGGGCGCACCGGCCCTCGGTAACGGCCCGCCGTTGGCGCTCGGTAACGGCCCGCCGTTGGCGCTCGGTAGCGGCCCGCCGTTGGCGCTCGGTAGCGGCCCGCCGTTGGCGCTCAGCGCCGTGGTTAAGTGGCGGGTGACTGCCCGGCGGGCACGCCGAGGAAGTTGTTTTTTTTTATTATTGTTTATTCCTCCTCCTTCAGGAATGTTGTGCTTCGTCAGAAATAACTTCCGTTCTTGCCCCAGGGCGCTGGGGACCTGGCCCGCCGTGTCACCTGGGGCTGCGCTCTGGGCGAGCAGCGGGGCCAGCGCCCGGCCCCTCCGCCGCCCCGGGGCTCCCGAGGAGGGTTAAGGCCCCAGAGAGGAGCGGGAAGTTTCCCGAGAGGCAGCGAAGCCGCGCGAGGAGCCCCCGCTGCCCAGACCCGGGGCCTCTCCTGAGCCGCTCTGAGCTGGGCCAGGAGGATGAGGGGAAGGAAAAGGGGATGTCGCCTTTCAGCAGTGCCCATTCGGAGCTACTGCTCTGCTGCCCCTTCACTGTGCCGCTCCCCTGGCTTTTTTCTCTCTGCAAATGTGTTTGCAGACAAGTTACTCTTTAAGCTGTGGCTGCCTGGGTGTTTTGGGCGCCTTTAGCCACAAGGGTGTTGCAGAAATGGGGGCAAACACCTGGAAAAGGCTGTGGCTTTTTCCTCTAGCAGCAGTGCTAACATATTGTTGACAGTAGTTGAACAAGTTTTGTGTGAACCTCCAGATCTGCTAGTTATCTGCTCCTGCTGGTTTTTTTTTTTTTTTTTTTTTTTTTTTTTTTTTTTATCCTGCCATGCATTTCTGTGGCTCTGTTTGAACCTCCCACAAAGTTTTGACTAAATTTATCAGATTGGGAAAATTTAATTAAAACCATCCAGTCTCCTATGAGCACACCCTCTTGTCTTTTGCGATTATATACGAGAGTGTGCTTAACTTTCCCCCCCCCCCCCCCTTTTAAACAAACACAACCATGAATGAATGCTTGGGGATTTATTTATGTAAGCAGAGAGGATTTGTAGTACTTAATCCTACATCCTTTAGTCCTACTTGGGAGTTTGGAGTTTGCGCCTGGCCTATGACCTTTGTATTTGAGTCTGTACGACAGCTTTTTATTGAAAAAAGTTATCTGATCTTTCTTCCTTGTGTGATTAAGATGCTGTAGTTAATTAATGCTGTATTTCTGCTTACATAGCAATTATAATCTGTGAAGCTGTGCTCTTTATCTTAGTGAATCCTTGAGGAGCATTTAATTTTTAACTACATGTTACCTGCTATTGCTCACGTCCCCTGAATGCTGTAATGTAGCTGCTATCTGTTAGTGCCTAGTGTTAGATGTTAACTCTACCACTTCTTAGTGTGTGTGTGTGGGGGGGATACTGGGCAGTTGTACTTTTCAGGGAATTGATCATAAAGTTATTGAGTAAAATGTGCGTGTACTTTTAGTGAAGCTTTAGTACTTAGAGATATGGTGTATATTGTTTTTTCTCTATTTTTTCTCAAGATCTCACGTGCGACAGAAAAGTAATTCAGACGTTTAAGGTGTTTGACGGCGTCAAGAAAGTTCCTGCACTTTTAAACTGTTGCTAGCAAAGCTTTTTTTTTTTTTTTTGTGTGTGTGTGTATGTGCTTTAATGGCATTTTTAGGTGCTTTGAACATGGTGCCTTGGAGTTCCATAATAAGAATAACATAAATTTAATTTTGTAAGTAACCCCACAAAGTTATCTAGCATCTAGTCTGATGATAAGTAGGTTCTTAATCCTCTGGGGATGCACCTCTCTAGGTAGCAGAGCTCTAGATCAGATGGTCTTTGAAATTACTATTTTTTTTCTAATGTCGAACATTGTCTTTGCTCCAAATAGACTTGATTCCTTTTTCCTACCACCAGTGGATTGTTGTTTGCTTTCAGAAAAGTCTTGTGCTCGTTTGCGAACTGTAGCCGTGTCCTCCATCTTAGCCGTGTTCTCCGGATGAAGCAGACGGCTCCATTTAACTTCACCAACTGGGTCACGCTTCCCCTGCCTCTCGCTTTTGTCAGGGCTCCTGAACTGCAGTTTTGTGGCAGTTTGAGCCATCTAACTGCTGCTGTCGGGATGGTTGGCTCTATCTCGCACCCATAGCGAGTGAAGTGACTCACAAATGCTCTAATTGGCAGAGATTTTTTTTTTTTCTTGAAGTGGGGGTAGTTTTTCTGCTGATTTAGTGTTGCCAGCAAGCGGTGGTCAGATGAGCACTGAAGCCAATGGGAGTCAGAGGGTGGGACTGTGACAGCCCAGCAAGTAGGTTGGCGTAAGCTGCAGTGAAACCTCAGCCTAATTTTGTCTTCATTCTTTTGACATATGTTGTGCAAAACTTGACACTGTTGATTTTCAGTAGACCTGATGCGTTCTGGATTTGTTGTTCTGCAGTCTTTATATATAACAGTGCCATTCACTTTATGCTTCCTTCACTGTAACCCCACACTTGTCTGTGCACTGTTACTGGCAGTGCTCAAATTTTTCCTTTCATATTTGTGCTTTAGACTACTGTCCTGATGTAGTGCTCTGCTCTTGTCCAAAATGCACACATTGGTGTTCAGTAAAGAGCACTTGCCTTGTCCTGTGATGGTCTTGTGTTTGTGACACTTGAGAAAGTCATTCAGAAGTTAGGCTGCCAACCAGGGCCGAAAGCATCGCATATGCCCTGAAGCAGAACACATTTCCTTGACCATCTATTTAAAAAACAACAACAAAAAAGCCCTCTTCTGATTTTGCTGGAGACATAGCTATTTTGAGCCATGTTTGCAAGAGTTTGAGTATGATTTGTTGTAGACTGTGTTAGCTTGTTTAAAGAATGTAAAGCAAAGCATGATCTAAAACCTTACAGAAATCAAGATGTGCAACATGCATCTTCCTCCTCAGTGGTTCTGTTATCAAGAGGAACTGAGATTCTTTTATTCTGAATAAATCTATGTGGGCTGATGATCTCATTAGCTTCAGGATCAGGGCTGCTTCAGTGCAGGCTCTGATAGAGATACACACCTTGTTTAAAATTTGGAATCTTGGCTGGGTTTGAGCCACCTTTAGCGTCTGTGATAGTAAAAAGCCACGGGATGTTTGATGTCTTGTGCATTTATTGCAGCTGGAGAGGACCTTTCCTAATCTGGTCTGGTGTGGGCCAAGGAATATAAACATGATCATGCCTTAAATGCTGTAAGGCGATCTCGGTAGCTGATTGATAAATTGTTCTCATGTCCTTCTGTCCCTCAAAGTTTGTGTGAGGCTTCATACTATGACTGAATGGAGCTTCTAGCGGTTTCTGGAAGGGTTAATTGTTGGTGAAACCATCTGTGCTTGTCTGACCCGTTCATGAGCTGTGAGTTCATCTTGTTCACTGAAGCAAAAGAGAATTCAGTAAAACTGGCTCCCTGAGAGGTCAAACAAGCCCAGAAACAGGGTGATGGTGTGGGAGGAAGGATCAGAACTAATGATTTCAGTAGTAAAAACCTGCTTTAATAGCTTAGCTTTATTGTGGAACCTCATTCTTAGGCATTTGATCAAAAGCATCTAAGGTCTTTATATGTTTTTTTTTCTGACTTCAGTCTTCTGGGATCTTTGCTTTTCTCCAGAATATCTCAAGCACTGGCTTCTGATGGTTCAGTAATTACTCTGGCTAGTTCTTCCAGGAAATTTGGATTAATTTCAACATGTGCTGCTGTCTTGAATACATTGAACTTGTATAAATATTTAGTATTTTTCTATTCTAGCCTATAATTCTCAATCCATGTTAAAATTAATTGGCATAAATATTTTGCCCTAATTGCCTTTATTATGAACACTAAAGCAAGTAAGATGTTTAGTTTTGTTGTTCTCAATTTTCCATCTCCCCTATGGGAGTGGAGTTAGTGTCACATTTTTCATTTTTTTAAATATTTATGGTCTTTTTTTTTTCTTTTTCATCTCTTTTATATGTTAAATTTATGATACTACAATAGGAGTATAACAGGTTAGCAGGTGTAGGTATCTAAAAATCTTCCTAAATGAAGCTGAAATGCTATTGGCAACCTGTGTTAAGTAGTCATGTTACGACTTTTTTAATGGGCCAAAGGAGACTGAAGTCTGAAAAATTGCACAATAGTCAACGTTCTGTCTTTCCACTCCAAAAAACCTGATTTTTTTTCTTGACGTCCTTAAGAGCCGAAAATGACTCTTAAACCACAATAAGCCTGTTTCTGATTTTAATTACATTTTGGTAAAGCTTTTATTTAACTTTAGAAGTCTCTCTTTTCCCCTGTTTTGCTGCATTGCCATTCAATTTTCCACTGCTTCAAATATATGTTTTTGTGTGTTGATTTAGAAGTTCATAGCACTTGAATGGTAGCAGTCAACACTGTTGCATAGAGCACACGCTTTCACACTTCCTTATGTTTAGAAGGAGGAAACAGCTACCTAGGCTGCTCTGTGCTAACAGGTCTGCAAATGAAGAGCTGCATGCTCAGGTGCCTTGGCCTTCTGCCAGGCTTCTAGGTAGAAGGAATTAAATTCCTCATAATTCACCATTCCAGTCATTATCCCTGGTAGGATCCAGAGGCAGGTGAATCCGTTTGCTATCTGTACCTCTGACTGTTTCGTTAGAGACTGAGTCCTCTTTCATTTGAACTTCTGAATGCTGGATGTTTCAGTAACTTCTTGCCATGCTTACTGGGAAATAACAGCTTTGATCCTTTTATTTTATTTTACTTTTGTATTTTTTCCTCTCTATTGTGTACCTTTATAAGAAAATACCTTCAGGTTTTCTTTATGCCAGGTACAGTAGTATAGCTTTTTTCAAGTGATTGCACAGCAGCAAATTATGCCCTTCAGAAAAAAAAAAAAAGAGGAAAAAAAGCTTTTCTGTTTACACTTTGTATGTAGCTCTGATATTTTTGTCCTCTTTCGGCCTACTCTGGAGAGCAGTAATAACCCGGTGAACAGTTTTGCCCTTCTCTGCTTCAAGCAACAGCCACTTTTTCTACTCTTCAGTGCAAAAATAACAGAAACCAGTGCTCTCTAAAAACAGAGAGACCATAAATAATGTGTATGAGTGTTTATATAGGTATTATCCTGGATTATGCCCTGTAATCTCAGAAGTAACCAATTAAATAGAGCTTAGACTCTATTTATTGAGAGACTTCTTGCTTTCTATTTCTATTTGTAGTTAGTGCTGCCCAAAATGGGTTAATGAGGAGCAGGAAGTTTTCCTGATGGCTGCTGCTGGCTGCCCTAGGAGAGGGCTGGGAGGGCATCACTGCAGGGTCTGCGGCTCACCACTGCAGCTGCAAAGAGAAGCCTCAGGGCTGCTTTTGTTTCCATCCTGGGACTTCGGAATAATCTTAATGCAGGGATGGAAGGCTGTTATTCTGTTGTTTTAGTTAGAAGTTCACTAAGAATATAAGGTAGGAAAGAGAGCGTATTAAGTGACTATGAGAAATGCTATTACCAGATATCAAAAGCAGCATTGTTGCAGGTGTTCATCATGCCTTCATTTAAGACCACTGTATTTCTTCACTAGTTTTTTTTCTTTTTTTTTTTTTAATATTTAATTTCTGCAGACCTGAAGCCACGTTTCTACCCTGGTAGCATCTGCTGGTGGAAAAAGCCCCGGCCATTTTTGCGGCTGCTTCCTGATCTGCGTGTTTTGCTAGAAAGCCTGAGTAGAGCCGACACTCCTAGCGATTACGTCATTGAAAATCCTAGTGCAGATAGTCTGCAGCTCTGCTGTTTAGGCCTTTTTTTGAAAAAATTTTTGCAGACTGATCTGCTGGTCTTTATTAGAAGATATTGCTTTATTTTTGTAGTACAAAAGAGGATGTGAATTAAACTGCTAAAAATGAAAATGCTGCAGCTTGTTTTCTTCTACGCGCCGCTTTTGTGCTCGGCATTTATCTGTTTGACCTCAGCCTTTCAAAAAATAGCGTGCAAGACTTTACTTGCCTTATTGCTTGTGCTTTCAAAACAAAACAATTCTGTCTGCTGTATTTGTACTGTTACAGTGGTGTTTTGTTGTTGTTGTTTTTCCTTCCAAAAGGTTATTTCAAAATACTATTTAACCTGCAAAACAACTGATAGGATTAGATAGAGAAAAAGGGAACATAGGGAGCAAGACAGACCAGAGCATTTGAAAGCTTTGAATTTTTTTGAGAGTTACATTGGACTAGATTAAATCATGTCTTGCCTTTTGCACTGTTATTTTGGGTTGACCCATAGCCAAGAAAAGCACCAGTGTGGAGAACCTGTGTTATTTCTCTGATCTAATGGCTTCACACGTCTGAACAGCTGGAGCATGAAGTGGTTCAGCTAACTCTCTGTTGATCTCATATACCTCTATAAAAAATAAGTTGGGGAGGGGGAGTAATTCTTCTTACTAGGCTATCTCCATACTGCAGTTTTTGCTTGGGGACTGTGTAAACTGAACTTGTCATTGCAGATTCCTGAGCAAGACCCTGCATGTGACGTGAGTGTAACTGCCCGCGGTCACTGAAGGGCTGCTCCTGCGCTTGCCTCACTTGGCCAGAAGAAAAATAGATGCCCCAAAAGGCCTGACTTATGAAGGGATTAGTAAACTGAATGGGTTCCTCTTGCAACTGTGTAACTGCTAGAACATAATGAAGGGAAGTGGCAGGACAGAAGAGCTGGAGACAGGGACAGGTTCTGCTACTTCTGGGTTTTCCCTCCACCTGCCTGCCAGCGCACAGGGGATTAAGCACAAGGTGAAACCTGCCCTGCTTGTGGTGTCGACATTGCCACACCTTATGATGATCTTTGTCCCTTCATCTTCTGGCTCATAAATGGTTCTTAATATCTCCACAGAGTTAAAATTCTTGTTGTTTGAGTTTTAGTGCTGTTGCATGTGATGTGAAGTGATAGCACCTAAGATGTAACGAAGAGTGAAAATTTGTGCTTCACCAGTAATGCAAGTGTTACTTTCCTTTTTTTATCTTTTTTATTTTTTTTTTCCTGTAGTCTTTTTTTTTTTTTTTTTTTTTGAAACTGGAGTGGTTTGCCAAGTAAAAAATTACAAGATTTATTTTTGTAAGTAGTAGGGTTTTTTTTTGAGGAGTTTTAAATGTGAGCAAACAAGTATGACTAGTGGCAATCAACTGCCCATATAGTTCTTAAGCACAGTGGTTATACATGGAAATGAGAATATACTGGAATGTCCTGTTTAAAATGCTAAAATAGCAATATGTGAAAATGGAGTGGGGAAAAATAGAAATAAATGGAAGGTCCACCTTTACTATTATTTGATTCCAGGGTTAATTTTCATGGTAATGGCTGTTTAGCAGTCCTAGGTGCTGGTGGGAGACCCTTTGTGTGAAATACAGCAATTTATGAAATTCTGTTCACTTTTCGCTTTATTTGAAACTTAGAAAATGTCTGGATAGAATGGAAAAGCAATTTGCCCTTCCCGTTTCTCTTCTCTGATATCTTTGTTTATTTTCCCCGTTTGCAGTGGGAGTTACTTGTGACTGGGAAAGCTCGCATGCAGCCCAGCCTTTGCTTCCCGAGGTGCTAATCTGATAAGAGGAGCTTGTTTACCCTCCCTTTCGTTTCTTCCCCCTGCCAGTTAATAGTGTGCTTGGACATTTTAAAGGAAGAATCAAACCCTCTCCACTCAGTAAACATGTTTTTGGAGTAGATATGAGGAAATAATTATTTGTATTTACTCACTGTAAAAATAATCTAATCTAAATATTAAGTATTTCTTATAAGAAGGCATATTTTCCCCAGTTAAAACATATGTCAAGTGCTTTCAAAAACAAACCAGATCCTGTTTTGTATTTGGTGACTCAATTGCCATGGAATGGGAGCACTCTCAAGCTTTCTTAATTATTCACAGCGTCCATCTATTGTGGCTAGGAATGCCCTCATCACACAGAAATGTTTTTTAATGAAAGCAAGGCCTAAAACCACAAAGCAGATGTATGAACTGGAGGCAGAATTACCTTGAGTATCACAAGAATGAAGTACTGTTTAAAAACAAATTGCTAATCTTCCTAGTATTGTTTTTCACTTATTCTTGAAGCAAAATATGAAATAACTTACAGTAAGGCAGGCAGTGTGCCCTCTCTGGATGTGGGCCTTCCTCTTGCTTACAAGTCTTATGTTAATGATTTGTAGTCCAGTGGAGTTAAGCCATTCTATCTAAAACGAGTATATAATTGCCTGAGGTACAAAGATTTATATGTACTTTCTCAAGTGTAATTTTCATTAATTGAATAACTTGAGATTTAGAAAGTGATGCGTGTCAAGTGCTTTCTTAATTCAGAGTTACTATGCTTCCCTGCAAAGGAAGGATGAATTTCCTGGTCATGAATCCATGATAGTGAACTTCTAAGACCTCCCTCTTAACACGAGTTTACAGATTCCACTTTGCATTGCTGAAAACAGCATTTCAGTTTTTTTTTTTTTTCAGCCTCTATTTTAAGAGTACTGTAAACCTCCAAACATGACTGGTTTGATAGGAAGAGTGTTGTTGTTGTGTTTGGTCATTTTGCTATCTAGGATAGCGTGGGTAAACATAATGACTGGTTCTTTGCATCACTGCTGGCACCTTGAATTAATAAACCCTTCGCCTCCCCCCAAATTACAAGAAACAAAGTTAACGTGCTAGATCTTTAAAAAATAAATACTGAGTTCAGTAGCTGCTGGCCACTTCTAGATTATGTTTGTATCCAACAGAGATTTCCAAAGTGGATAGGACAGAACTTGCAATGTGATTGACCTTCCAGTGTTTGGACTCCTTGGTTGGGGCTGTTTCTTTTTGGGAACCTGTGGTTTGTTTGCCAAGCAAATCTGAATGCTGAACACAAGAGGTGGCACTATTTGCTCTGTGTGCAGTTATAACACACGTGGTACGTGTAGGTAGCATCTCCACAAAGCTCCTGAGCATCTCTAATACCTGTAGTTGTGATAATCGATTTACAATGCTGCATGTTCTGTGTCTGCTCAGGGGTCATGCTCTTGTACTATGCTTTGTATTTTTAACTGATGGCCAGATATATTTAATATAATCCACTTCCTCTGAGCTGATCATTCTCTTAGCATTCCACCTGTCCTTCATCAAGACGCTTTCCTCGTGTGCCCTGTCGAACTTATGCACTCCATTTCCTTGTGTAGAGCTGCTGAAAAATGAAGCTTAAGGGCAGAACAGCTGCTGCCAGTTAATAGCCCTAGTCACCTATTATAAGACTTCATCAGTTCCAGTAATGAAATTAAAGACCTGACCGATTGACTGTGTTGCTAAGCTACCTGTCCTCCAATAAGCCAGTTTTCCTCATCTTCAGCTGACCTTTTTAATATCTAAGTTGCTGATTCAAGTACAGTCATTAAACTTCAGCAGCACTTCCATACGTCCTGATGTTTGCTGAAAGCCTCAAGGACGGGTGAATATAGGTGCATTTCATGTTACAGTATCTTCTATAATGATGTTTTTGTAGTAGTAATTGTTAAACTGGATGCACACATGAACCCTTTGCTTATTGCAAGTTTACTGACAACAGTAAGGAGATGGTGAAGGAGGTTTTGAACCCTGGAAAGCATTTGAGTCAGGAGCATGAGAAGTTGTTATTTTGCTTCAGAACCAAGTTTCTGTAACTTTACCCAACAATAAATTATACTTCTTTCTAACCTTCCTGTTAAACATGGTGACAACTTGGTTTTTTATATCAACCAAAATATGTTCAACTGTTTGGGAGCAAAAAGAGTATTTGGGACTTCAGGTATTGTGCATCTGCTTTATGGGTGGAGTGAACAATTTTGAGATGATCCTTGGTCAAGAGAAATGCTACTCTAGAAAACAACCTTCACCATCACTGAAGCCTAACCATTTTGGAAAATGCTTCTGCAGCTCTTTTTCTGTGCTTACATTCGAGCTGGACATCTTTTGTTTTCCTATGTTGAAACCTAGCATTTAGTTTCACCTAGTACAGCTACTCTGTATTTTGCATTCTCTGAGCTATTTTCAAAAAGAAATTAGGGGCCAAGATCGTTTTCTGTTTGTGATACGTACATAACAGTGCATGGCTCTAATCCAAACACAATGTGTCAGAAACTAATTCCAATTTATTCTGTCCTGTCACCATTTAAAAAAAATTATACTAGAGAAAAAAAAAAATCCATTAATTTAACTAAGCCTCAATTCAGATAAATAATAGGGCAAAGTTCCCTCCTTCCTCCCCAGTAAATGGCAGTCGTTTTGCTCCTGTGCAAGTACAGCACGTAACCTACTGTAGGTGCAGCTGCCTTGGAGTTGCATAAGTTCTTGGCTGAGATCCAGCGTGTTGTATTTGTATTGCCAGGGATTGTCAGCAGGAAATGATAGTGCAATGCCCCAGTGAGGAAATTCTTTAGTGTGTGCTCACTGGGTGCCATTCAGCCTTCCTTGTCACTGGTGCATTGCTGAAGGTGAGCTCAAGGAACAAGGAGAGTGGGTTATCGGTAGGGACCAACGCATAGACCTGGGAAAGGGTCCAAGTCTTTCGTTCCTGGGCTGGAGAGATTACGTGGATTTCCAACCGGAAATCTATCTTCTACATCAGTTTATTTCAGGGTTTCACAAGTTTGTTTTATGTTCCTTAAATGCAACTCTGATTTTACTGACTTCTTAAAACTAATGCTAAAGTTGCACCATTCTCTAAAAGCTGATTTTCTTTGGAGTTACTGCATCCAACTGTTTTCTTAAATTAGAAGTTATATAAACATTGGCATTTACATAATCTAGATTAAAAAATACTATTTCTTTCTTCTTCTGGAAGAAATTACCTGAAATTTAGATACAGCAATTAGGTAAATTACATAAAAACTTTATAAGAAGTAGAAAATTGGTTCATGTGTTCCTGTGTATGTACTTGAGTCCATGGTCATTATCTATTTTGCTTGATGGCTGGATGTTTCAAAGGTAATTGTTACCTGAATTTTGATGCCTTTGAATCGAGCGTCTTGAATTCATAACTTATGTTTTTTTCCCCTTTTTACCTTTTTCCCCTCACTGTTTTTAGCCAGAATGTTCTGTATAAAACTGAAGTTTTTTGGCTTTATATGAGGCTATGGATCTGATTTGACTTTGAAATGATTTTCACTGTTGATTTTTTATGAGCTTTTCTTTCTTCTAGCTTTCCAAGACCAACTTCTCCAACAACAATGATTTTCGGGCTCTCCTGCAGTCTCTCTATGCCACATTCAAGGAATTTAAAATGCATGAACAGATTGAAAATGAATGTATCATTGGTTTGCTTCAGCAGCGTAGCCGGACAGTGTACAATGTGCACTCGGACAACAAACTCTCCGAGATGCTTAGCCTCTTTGAGAAAGGGTTAAAGAATGTAAAGGTAAGGTACCCGAAGCAGACTACGAGAAGGACTTGGGTGGCCTAAGGAAAACGTACTATGATTAGCTTGCCTCACCTTTCTTTAATATTCTCCACAAGTAAATTACAGAAGACACTAAAAGTTCTGGGATTTCTTGATATAATAGTGAAAATTTCTAGTCTAAAACACAATCTTTTGACAATCATTTTAGTTACTAAACTTCTATTAAAGTTCTTTCTAGGCAGATATCTTGCGGAGAGGTCTATCAGCATTTAATTTAGAATATTTTGAGGAGGCAATATGGAATTTTCAAATATGATATCAGTTCAAGCAGTTGCTGAAAACAGTTTCTGGCTATAGCAATTTTGGCTCCTACTAGTTTGTTAGGAAGCTGGGTTAATATTTTTTGTACTGTGCCATATAGTGTCATATTGTCATGAACAGACATGATTATGCACCTTAAAGGTGCTCTCTTTTAGCTATTCCTTATGGTCACCTGCAGCTCAGTAATGCTGCTCATGTTGCAATCCTCAAGCAACTGCAAGTGTTATTTCTTCAGTTGGCTTTTTCCTTACTTGAGGTTGAGCTCTTCCCCAGTCGCACCCTACCTGAATTTTACTGTGTCTTTCCCCTGGGTTAGTCAAGTCCTCCTTTCTTCACTCTTTACTTTAGGAAAAAACTGTTACTCTGCGTTACACTATAGGGCAGTTGATCCATATTTTCGGTAATGAAAATGTTTAACATAAAGTTGTTGATTGGATATATTTTACTGTCTAAAAACATTTTACTATCAGGTTTCGGGGAAACCTGAAAATAATACTTATATTATAAGCTGTTTCAGTTAATCAGAAAATGGAGGATAAATGGAGGAGAGAAAGTTAACAGTATGCTTCTGTCTTACCCATTCTAATAGGATGCCAGTGTATTTGTCATTTACGTTGACTGCTTACGTAGGAATAAAACATCTGGAAGGAGAAAGAAAAATATTAGAGAGAAAAAAGAAATTTAACTTTACAACCTAAAGGTTTTTAACATTGTTTTGTTTTCCATCGTCATTTCTTAATGAACTATCCATAGTCACAGTATAGGTATTGTGTATAATAAATATTGATAACACTTCTTTGGATGAGCTGCTGTGTATTTGTCTTGAGAATTAAGAGCATAAACTTGTGCTCACTGACTCTTCATTTCCGGACAACGCCAAGCTGTTAGGGGTTTTTGATGCAGCTGTCTGAAAAGAAGTAAACTTACAACATTTACTGTAAGAACTACCAGGAACTTTCATGTGTTGTAATTACTGCCCAGACTTTAGAACCTGCTGCAAGGACTTCAGAACCAACTTAGTACTAGAACAAAGTGCAAGCCAACCTGTTGGTAGGTGAGGTTGGTCTAACTTGCTTCTTATCTAGCATTGAGAAGTCAATTGCATTTTTATTTCAAAATTCTGACCATTTCAAAGTAAATTCCCATAGAAAATATATAATTATAAAGTGCAATTCTAATTATGAAACTAGAATTGCATTCGTTAAAGTATGAAGTGCAACACGTATATATCTCAGGTTAGTTCTTATGCAAAACATGCAAATACTGTTTGGCTGCTTTGAACTTGGGTGAGACTGTAGATTGGCAACCCTTGCTCTTTATTACCAAATGAAAATTTGATTAGACAAGCTATTTCATATCTGATGATAACATATATTAGAATCATCTAGAATACTTTGTTCTACCTCATAGTAGGCCAGTGTAGAATGTCAGCTGATCTTCAGATTTATATTTGAGTACGTTCTTACTCTGGAATAAATCTGCTTCATAGAATATACTGTATTTGAGGGGCACATGTAATGAGCTTTATTGTGAAACCCAGATTTACTGAGAAATTTGACGCTTGGGTGAATGGACTGGATTTAATAGGTGAAACCTTTGTTTTCTTTACAGAATGAATATGAACAGCTAAACTATGCGAAACAGCTGAAGGAGAGGCTGGAAGCCTTTACCAGGGATTTCCTTCCTCATATGAAAGAGGAAGAAGAGGTAGGTACAATTTTTTACACAAAGATTATGCTCATTTTTAAATGGGGCTTTGGAATGACTGAATAGAGATGAAGGGGTGGAGAGTTGGTATTATTACTATGACAGTTTGCTTTTAGGGCTGACTGTTGTGGTGGTCTGTTCTCAAACTGGAAAAATGAAGAGAAAAATGAATACATGGAAAGTATTGGGGGGGGGGAGGGAGAAACGGGGGGAAATGGCCCTTATAAAAACTTACTGTTTGCCAAAAACTCAGACTCAAAAAGTTGATGTTATTAATGTATTACGTAATTGCAAGGACAGTCAAGTTCTTATATACATGTGTGTATATATACACATGGGCTCGCTTTTGCCAGGACTGACCTTTACTAAACCCTTTAAATAAGGGTTATGTGAATTGTGCAGAATGTCACTGTGAGTTTTAGTCAGAAGGAATAAACAATGGTGCTATTAAATCAGACATTACACTTAATTTATTGCATGAATGAGCTGTTGTATGGGCTTGCAAAACTTAGTCTGTTCGTGAAACAAAAAAATGACTTTTTAAGGTGCCTGAAACTCTTTAAATTAAAAATACAGGAACAAGTAGTGTATAATACAGATGGAATATTTTACTGTGTGAACATTTGTGCGATCACTGTGATTCATTAGACTTGTATAACTGAAAAAAAGATCAACTTACCAAATACTTCAAAACTGAAGTGATAATTCAAAGTCTGCATTCTGTAACTTTTGATTATAAAACAGTAGTCTTAGATTTGCACTTAGCAAAAGTGTAGCTGGCCAAAAGTCTGCCAAAAATTAAGGAAAAAGAGCAGTCCAGTAAACTAGTGCTTTATGACTCAAAGTGACACTCCCAAACAGCCTCTGACCTATATTTGGAACATAAAGACTTGTACTGCCAGTCTGATGATTTATGGGTATCCAAAAACTGGGAAGCATCTTCTGGAGGTTGTAGATCTCAAGTCAGTCCGAGGGAAGGCTTACCTCATGTTTCTCTTCCTTGCTCTTTTGTCTTCTGCGTGAGTATCTCTAAGTTATTTAATTTAAGCAAGTTTAATCACTTCCCTTTTTCTGTTGGAGAAAGTAGGGAAACAGTTTGCCTGAGACTATGCAGTGATGCATTGGTAAGTGGAGGAGCAGAATGCAAAGCTTCCATGGTCCTGTCTTTATATTCACTTATATATGTTGTGATGTTGTGTTTTACTCCTGAGAATTTGAAATGGGGAATCTGTCTTGGCAGTTCTGTCTTAATAGTTCTGGATAGCAGTGTCTATTATCTATAGCAGCATGAGACTTAACTGTGTTTCAAATAACTGGAATCTCCTGCTTCAGGTTTTCCAGCCAATGTTGATGGAATACTTTACTTACGAAGAACTGAAAGATATTAAGAAGAAAGTAATTGCACAGCACTGCTCACAGAAGGAAGCTGCAGAATTCAGAGGTCTTAGCAAGTGGAATCAGGCTGAAGAGCTTCAGAAGGTCTTTAAGTATTCTGTGGATGAGAAGGCAGATCAAGGTGAAGTCATTAAAGTGAAAGCAATTTTAAATGTGCAAGTAATGCCTAAACACCATGTCAGTGAGATAACTAAATACATATTTAGGCGGCTAATAGCTTTTGCAAAATAATAAATTCTTTGAAGTAATTTTAAAACTTAAAAGAATTTTATTGTATAGTACAGGCTTCTTGGCAAATTGTAATATAGGTGCTGCTTTACCACTACTGTTCCTTTTCTCATATTTCTTTTCCCTTTCCCATCTGTAGTTTTATTATATATATAATAAAATTATATATAAATTTTAATAAAATAAAAATATTATTCATAAATGTACAAATATATATTTTTTGATATAAATTAAAAAAAAAAAAAGAAATTAGAAATGATTGAGACCTTGCCTTTAATTCTTGGGTTTCAGGCAGCCTCTGTAGACTTTTTTTGTTGGCACCTTAATACAGAGTAGTTAGTCAGCTGAGGGTATTTCAAATTAAAAGCAACTTCCCTCCCTTACTTGCACCAGTGAACTTCCTAGGCCTCTCATGAACCAGAAAAGAAGAAACTCGTGTCGTGATTCAAACTAATAAAACCCCTCCTAAAGAGAAAAAGAAGCATTAACTAAGGCACTGAATGCATTATGTGGTTTGCAGTTCTTGCTGTTATGGAACTAAGGGAGAGTTGTTGGAAGTAGGTACTGCTGTCCACTGAAGTATAGACTGAAATGATTAAATCTTTGCCTCTGACCGATATTGGCTGTTACCTTCTGATCCCTATGGCTTGGCACAGTTCAGAAGTTGAAAATTAATTGCCTATGACTTGCCACTAAAGTTAGAAATAAAAATAGGAGACAGTTACAAATTTGGAGTTAAATGTGGATGTTTTGCTTGGTCCCAGTCAAGAAGTTAAGTGCTTAAATGAGTGTTCCCTGCTGTTTATGTTCTGTGTACTGGTACTATTTCCTGGGAGTATGGCAAAAGTGGGAAGCAGATGTAGAGACATGAACTGCGGCATAAGATACATTTTTAAGAGGTGTACTAGAGAGTTCTGCTTTCATCCTGCTGTGATTGAATAGCAGGAGTTTATTTGTGGTAGAGGCTTTGAGGGTTAGGATTGGAAAAAAACCAACTAGCCTGTTGAAGAAAATGGCAGACAAAACTGAATTCAAATATTATTTTTAAGGTGGTATTATAATGAAAGCTTTTAAAAGTCAAAGGAGTGCCTATTGCCTTCTGATTTGTCTAAAAACACTAATGCTTCAGTGGAAAAATTGTTTGAAGTATTTTTCATACACTTCAGCTTTTTGTTGCATTACTCAAAACATGAGTTTAAAGCTGTGAGGGTGAGCCTCATTTAACACACTGTTTTTTTCGTTGCATTTTAGAAGCCGAAGTGACAGGGCACACAGCAAATATTACGAATCTTCCTCCAGAAGTAATGTTGACCATTTTCAGTTACCTTAACCCCCAAGAGTTGTGTCAGTGCAGTCAAGTAAGCCTGGAATGGTCTCAGCTGGCGAAAACTGGGTCCCTCTGGAAACATCTTTATCCTGTTCGCTGGGCCAGAGGTAAGTTAAAGTTCAGCTTTTGTTTGAAGGCTTTTGGTTATCAGAATTTTTGTATCAGCAGTCATATACCCTGAACAGAGGGGGGTGCACATGTCTTAGGAAGGAGCTCTGAAATTTAGTTAGAAAAAAAAGAAAAAGTACTCAAAGTACCTACATCTTGTAGAGTTAAGAGATGAAAGTTGAATTACTACTACTCATGAGTGTGTTTATTACATATTGTGTTATTATTGTGTTTTCTTACATGAATGATAACATTTTCTTAATTATGACTTAGAAATATAAGGGATTTTGACTTTAAAATGCCTCTCTAACATTGTTCATAGGTAGAGATAAAATCCAATTTTGTTCAGGTGTGGATCAATGTGTTTTCCTTAGAGGTCTGTCTTATAAGTCATATTGAACAGTAGAATTGAGGTTTAAAATGAGAATTTTTAACACGTCCTCATAACCACTTTTTAATTGCCATGTTTGAAGCTGAATGTAAAAGATTTATTAGCACTATTACCAGACTTTTAAATGTCTTTCTTAAATAACTATTATTTAATTTAAAACTTAAATTACTATTGCAGATACAATAGTAATTTCCATGTACTTAATTATGTGAATATTAAAGAAATCACTGGAGTGTGGTATTGCAAGCTACGCAAATGCTGCTGTTTCCTTAATTTTGAGTAAAGAAGAAACATTCTGACAGCCTGTCTTTGATGTGCTTTTGTAATGCTTTAAGGGAGAAAAAATCAAAAATATATAATTTTTATTTATATTGGAAACAAAAAAAATTTCCAGTTTTATCTTTGACTTCTAAAATCTGTGCAAGTTACAGAGAAGTTAGAAATTACTTTTAGGTGTCAATTCTTTTCTTTCTGAATTAATCTAACTTTAAAAAATGAGAGATCTGTCCCTGAACTGCAGCAATCCGTTCAGTCTGTTGAAAAATGGGGTTTCAGTGTTTACATGATCTGTAACCTAGCACTATAATGTACTCTAAATGAAACAGGAATTATATCAGGGTTCAGCCCAGTGTAAAACTTGTAGCACTAGATCAGGTTACAATGTACTAATAATCATTTCTGTTATGAGAAAGGTTTCCAATCGTTGTTGTTTTTCCACGTGTCTGAGCAGGTGATTGGTATAGCGGTCCTGCAGCAGATCTTGAGACAGAACCTGATGAGGAATGGGTGAAAAACAGAAAAGATGAAAGTCGTGCTTTCCAGGAATGGGATGAAGATGCTGATATAGATGAATCTGGTAGGTAAATTCTGATTTCAATGGAGAATTTTTTTTTTTTTTTTCCCTGAGGATGCTGGAGCTGGAGCTCCAGCTGGAGGCTTGTACTTAGTGGTGTCCCCCAGGGGTCAGTTCTCGGTCCGGTCCTGTTCAACTTATTCATTAACGACCTGGATGAAGGGCTGGAGTGCCCGACGATACCAAACTGGGTGGAGTAGCTGATAGCCCTGAGGGCTGTGCTGCCATCCAGAGGGACCTGGACAGACTGGAGGACTGGGCGGCGAGAAACCTCATGAGGTTCAACAAGGGCAAGTGCAGGGTCCTGCACTTGGGGAGGAATAACCCTGGACACCAGTACAGATTAGGGGTGGACCTGCTGGAGAGCAGTCCCGCAGAGAGGGACCTGGGTGTCATGGTGGACGACAAGTTGACCATGAGGCAGCAGTGTGCCCTGGTGGCCAAGAAGGCCAACGGGATCCTGGGGTGCATTAAGAAAAGCGTCTCCAGCAGGTCGAGGGAAGTGATCATCCCCCTCTACTCAGCCCTGGTGAGGCCACATCTGGAGTACTGCATCCAGTTCTGGGCTCCCCAGTACAAGAGGGATGTGGAGCTGCTGGAGAGAGTCCAGCGCAGGGCTACCAGGATGATCAGAGGCCTGGAACATCTGCCCTATGAGCAAAGGCTGAGAGAGCTGGGCCTGTTCAGCCTGGAGAAGAGGAGGCTGAGGGGGGACCTGATCAGCGTGTATAAATACCTCAAGGGAGGCAGTGAGGAGGAGGGGGGCGGCCTCTTTTCAGTGGTGGGCAGGGATAGGACTAGAGGAAATGGCTTCAAACTGAAGCATCGGAAGTTCCACAGGAACTTAAGGAAGCATTTCTTCACTGTGAGGGTGACAAAGCACTGGAACAGGCTGCCCAGAGAGGTTGTGGAGTCTCCTTCTTTGGAGATCTTTAAAACCCGCTTGGATGCAGCCCTGTGCCACATGCTCTAGGTGACCCTGCGTGAGCAGGGGGGTTGAACTCGATGACCTCTGAGGTCCCTTCCAACCTTCGGCATTCTATGATTCTATGCACAGCTTGTTTTATGGCACAAAATATTTTTTTTTATTTAAAATCAAATTAAAAATCAACTTTCATAATGGATTTGAGGATATTTAAATAATGAAAAACACACCAGTGCTTGTGTTCCATTGGGATGAAATGTTTCCTAAGCCACATACTTAGTGTGCCTATATGTATGTATGTATATATACATACTTAGTATAAATCTAAGTGCCACCTGCTTGGGAAGTTTTATCAAGTAACTACTTAGCGTTTCTAAAAGCAGTGCTTTTTTTCCATATTCATCTCATCCCAACTCCTACCTGCATGAAAAGGCAGCAACACCCCTCCCACGCTGAGTGGGTTACGTTGAGTTGAATTAGTGCATGTAGGAGAAAGCAGACACTGACTGATGCAGGTAGAAGGGAAGAGCTATAAGGACGTGTCTGGAACTAGGAAGGAGGTAAAAGGTAGGCCCCACCTTTCAGAATATCAGGACGTCTGGATAAGTCATCTTCTGAAAATTCATTGCCACGCATTGTAGACTTAATGTAAAATTTGTCCTAAACCGCCATCTGATAATCTGTTGTATTACAGACAGTGGAATAGCCTGTGAGATTACAGCTTTTACTCAAATTACTGTTAAAAGCAAATCAGTGGGAGTAACTGTCCCAAACTTGCTCTGAGCAGTACATAACCTGAAATAAATTTCTCCAAATCACTTTATAGTCACTTGCATTTGAGCCTCTTTTACTTACTCTTGGAATTAAACTTTTTAGCTGTCAGAAAGGCGAGCGTACAGACCTCATGAGGCTTTAGTAACTTCTTGAGCTAGAATTCCACCAAAGTTTGAGGTATGTTATGAGACATACCTTGTTAGGCTGTCATTAGTTTCTGGATACTTTGTTTGATGCAAACTGATGAGAAGTTCCAAATGATTCAGAGCATGTTTGAAGTCTTTATTTTTGTATTATCTTGCAGAAGAAGCAGCTGAAGATTCACTTGCCATTAATATAGCACAAATGGAGAAGCGTTTACTTCATGGCTTAATTCATAATGTCCTCCCACATGTAGGCCCTTCCGTGAAGACATTAGTACTGGCCTACAGTTCTGCAGTCTCTAGCAAAATGGTATGTAATTTGAAACTAGTCTTAGTAATTGTGGCTATGCAGTCTGTAATTAATAACTGATGTTCATGAATTTGAAACGCCCTGTTGTTAGAGAAAATAAGTTGCAATTGAATAGGAGCGTGTGTTTTGTTTCTGACATTCTCTGCAACTTCCTTGGTTTATTATGGCTTCGTTTTATTCTTCCTTTTCTAGGTAAGACAGATCTTGGAGCTTTGTCCTAACTTGGAATATTTGGATCTCACTCAAACTGACATATCGGACTCTGCATTTGAGAGGTTAGCTAACTGCCATTTTTATTTATTTATTTTTTTAGTAGTATTCAATACAACAATTGGTTCTTTTGGGGGTAAGTTCATTAAAAGATGTCTACAACCCTGTTTTTTACCTTAGGATAAGCTGAGTCACATAACCAACAACTAAAACGGACTAAAAAAACTGTAAAATACCAAGTGAAGCATCTAACTTTGATCATGCACCAAAACACCGTGGCTTCACTATTGCATACATATCACCTTTCAACATGTAGCTATCCATAATAATTGTATTTTGCTGTGATTTTAAAACCTTGAGATTACCTTTAGCTTTGGGAAGTTTTTCACAGATATCCTGTAGCTGGTAGTACTTGTAATACTGCATTCAAATGACAGGGAAAGCTCCAAGGCTTACGTATGTTAATGTGAATATCTGAGTTTCATGGAGGTCTTTATAAATTTTCTTGATGTTTATTGGATATCATCCCATACCATCTGGATGCAGAGCCTGTGCTGCTGAGTCTTAGTGGGGTATTGGAAATTTAGTGGCTATTTCAGTGCACAACTTTTTTGTCAGTGTGATACTCCAGATCTTTGTGTGTTGAATTTGTATCAACATTTTTCAGCTTGTTAGCACAAGGAATTCTAGTTGAAATAAAGGCTTTAGGGAACAACATCATACACAGCAAGAACTGTTTTTTCAACTATTGTATGTTTTAATGTTTTCAGTCTGAAGTAGGTGGTAAATTTGGACTTTTAGGTCTTGATGTAGATGGAAAAAATGCGTGATGTTACTGAATTTGTGGTTCACTCCTCATTTCCGTAGACAGTTTTTCTAGGTTTATATACAGTACTTTGCAGTGTCAAATATCAAGTGTAAGTCCAGGGATTGTCTGTGAATTAATTTAAGTATGTATTTTCCTTAGGAAATGTTCTTTTGTATGTTTGCCCTTAACAGTTGTTTGTGAACAAAAACTTAAAAAGTGACTTTTTCTCCTGATTTCAGTTGGTCTTCAGTTGGTTATTGTCAAAACCTTCGCCACCTTGATCTGTCTGGCTGTGAAAAAATCACGGATGTGGCAGTAGAGAGGATTTCCAGAGCTTTGGGTATCATATCAACTCACCATAACAGAGGCATTCTGAAAAGCTGCAGAAACAGGAATGCCAAGACGTTATGGAAAAATAAAGAGGTTGCCCTTCAATCCAACAAGAAATATAATTGTTTCCACGAGATCAGCAATGAGAATCTCATTGAGGGAGGAGGTAACGAGCATCATTGGACTAAACCTGACAATTCGGAAAGCTTCAACGCAGCTTACGTGTGGATGCTGGATGCAGATGACTTAGCTGACATCGAAGATGCTGCCGAGTGGAGACACAGAAACGTTGAAGGGTTTTGTCTTGTGGAACCAGCAGCCAATATTAATTGTTCTGCATCTTGCTACGCTAGGAATATTTATGGATTAAGGACTAGAGGGTGGCAGCAGCACTGTGCTTCTACTGACTTGATTTACTGCGGTCACTCGTTTTGCTGTGCTGGGACAGCACTAAGAACTATTCGAGCACTTCCCGAGTCCTCTGCACTGTGTAAAAAACCAAGGACTAAACAGTCAGAGAAAAAAGACTTGACATACTCTGGGAGTGAAAAATCAGGTGAAGAGACTGCACGAGTTCTTCAGTTTCTCAGTCTATCTGGATGTTACCAGGTCACAGATCGTGCTCTCAGGTGAGAAGGCACTTCATGAGCTACTTGGTGCAGTAGAGCTTGTCTTTTATAGTTGTATTTGTAACAGTTTTTTGGGGGTGTATCTGTCTGATCTATTTTTCTTTGAAATAATCTTTGTGAGAAGCATCCTCTGAAGTATTTTTGTACATTGAATGTTCTAGGCAGCACTTAGGCTTTTAGATTCGGTGCTTCCTGCATGTTAGCAGGAAATTCAGTGATGTCTCGCTGATCTATTAAATTTTTTTTCATGATGCCTGTCAAACTTATGGTGCTCTTCAAACTTTAAAAAGCTGGAGTAACAATTCATTTAACTTGTGTAGATAATTACATAATCTTGTATGCATATATAAACAATGTGAGATTATATAAGGAGGAAGGGATAGGTTGGTATGAGCACTGAGACTGGGCTTTAGAAGAGTTGTATATAATGTTCTTGTGCGACATTATTTGCCATTGATATTTTATATTGTACTGAAAAAAAAGTATAGTTAGTGTTTTGTAATAAAAACAGGGCAAAACTGGGATACTGGCGTTCACCTGCTGAGATGTGCTTTAGCATTTACTACTCACTGCAGAAGGCCTCGTGTTTGCATATATTGTACGTTGCAGTCAAATGAGAGCAGCGCTGGTGCTATTGATTGTGCTCTTCCAGTGCTTCACCTTCATTTGAGGGGTAAAGTGCCCTCCTAAGAAGGGCTTAGTAGCACAAGTTTCCAAGGTTTCCATCAATACTCCTTGGGTAAGGGAAGATATCCCACCTGAAGAGGTGAGAGTGTGTGCCACGATAAAAGCGGTAGGCTTGCGTTTACCTGAGTAACGTGTGGCTCTGTGAAAGAACTGGAAACCTCCTAGTGGAAACATTTTTCTGTTTGTTTCTTTCAACCACCCAACCAGTGAGCGGTTCTGCTTTCATCTGCTCCCAAGAGCAAGTTGCCCTTTGATGCTCTCGGGGCATTTCCAGTTTCATGTCCCGGCTCCATTCAGGAGTGTGTCACTCTGTATCACAAGATGAACTTGTTTGTGGCTGAAGTCTGGTTAGCTGCCCCGTGATCTTGCTGAGGACTCAGCAGTCTAACTTGACATGATCAATCAAATATGTTGTATTCATGAGGTGTTTTCGATGGCAGCTGAACTGTCTTGAATTTTGAGGAAAAAGAAGGGCTTTCCATTTGAGTATTGTGGTGGTGTTTGGACCGAGAGAGGCAGCACTGGTCAAACTTAGGAAATGATGGATTTGGATTCCAAAGAGGTTGAACCAAGGAAATGCAAGACAAACTTCTAAGTGCAGTGCACGGGAAGGTCACCTACTTTTGTTCTCAGGGTGGGCTGAACATCTCTCCTCACCTTGGTGAGTTCACCAGGGTGGCAGGTCTTTGGGGAGGGAACGTCACGCTAGTCCTTTGAAGTGCTTGGCGCTATCCCTAAGCAAGGTGACTCCCCGTTTAAGCCTCTCCTTGTCAGAGGGATTTGTTGGCTCCCTCAGGTCTGTCGGGCGCCATCTCGAGCCGCCGCCTCACGGGCGCGATGCGGCCAGGCTTCAAGCCAAGCGCGTCGCTCGAGCAGTTCAGTTGTGCTCAAAGATGGCTTGGGGGAGCGATCTGGGTGTCCTGGTGGGACCCGGTGGCTCTCAGCACGCTGCCCCTCTCTGTTGGCAGGGCGCTGGCGCTGGCGGGGGGACTGCCGCTCCTGGAGCACCTCAACCTCTCGGGCTGCCTCGCCGTGACCGCCGCCGGCCTGCAGGACCTGGTGGCCGCCTGCCCCTCGCTCAAGGACGAACACTTCTACTACTGTGACAACATTAACGGTAATGCCTTTTGGGAAGGGGGAGCAGCGTTGGGCTTGGGAGCACTTGAAAGAACAAAGTGGAACAAGCCTTTTTCTTGGTCCTGTAGCGCTGAGCTCTGTGGCCTAATCACAAAGTGACAGCTTAAATCTTCTCACTTTGTCTTGGACTTCTGTACTTAGGTCTTTTCAGTACAGGTCTGTGGGCAGATGAGTGCAGCCTAGGGAAGCATTTTTCATCCACCTATCTGTTTTTTAGCACTTACTATTTGTACTAACATAAATGTTAAATTCCCATCTCTTTCCTTCTCTGTAAATCATGTAGTTGTATTTTATTTATTTATTTATTTATTAATGGTGAAAACTTACCAAAGAGGCAAAGAGGCTCGTGTTACATTGATACCTAAGTGATGATATCTTAGGAGGAGGGCGGAGGGGAGGAATACTTCTTTGCATAGTTGTTTTTTTAGCTTGACATGGAGAGGATGCCTTCTATCTTATTGTAGGATATTTTTGTTTTGTTTCTACCATCATGTGTTCTTGTGCAAAGTGGCTTTTTTTTTCCTCCCTTTTGTTGCTTGACTTAGGGATGGGTCTAAAGTTGAAGCATTCGTATGTATAGATAAAGGCATAAAATACACTTAGACTGGAAGTCTTTCAGAGTTGACAGCACTGTTGTTGGGTTTATTATGCCTGACGGGTAAGAATTTGTAGGATTAGAGATGCAAACGATGCTATAGCTTGTGCTCCACATATGGATTGGAAACAGGTAAGTGCAACAGACTGGGGAAAAAGGGAAGACATCAATTCACAGGGAAGTACAAATTAATTGCTGGGGTTCTGAATTAATGACACTTAAAATTGTGTTCCCCATGAGTTCTTGGTGTTTAGCCCAATTTGCATCTCTTTTGAGATGCAGCCACTTCAAGGTGTGGGAAGGCAGAGCTTTAGTACTACAAATACGGCTGCACTTGTGTTTGGTTATTGCATCCACTGCACTAGATAAAAGATGATGAGCTGTATCCTGACAGTAGAAATGAAAGTGTTTGAAATGGTGTTTGGTTTCCATAATTCTTGCATATCTTCTTGGACTTTTTTGACACTGATGTCTCTTTTGAGGCATTTTCCATTTTTAATTCCTTCTGTTTTATCCAGACAACAACTCTTAATCTCCTTGCATTTCAATGTGACAGTTTAAGGTTGCTTTTAAAATCTTTTGTTGACTCTCCTTTCTGCATTGTGCTGCGTTTAAAGAAGTCTTGAAAGATAAATGCAAAAACCTTTCCTTTTACATCTGTATCCTTGCTATTTCCCCTGTTCTCGCTTCTGTCAGTAATACCAGACTTGGTGATCTGGTTTGCCTTTGTCTATTTCTGTATTTCTCCCTTAATCTTGTAATCTTGACTCTAAAATGTAATAAATGTTCTTTATTTTAGTTTACTGAGCTAGTATCAGTTGTTGGAATCTTGCACCACTTTAAGGTTGTTTCATAATCTCCTCAAAGTTGCTTGTTTTTTGTATTTAAACAGAGTATTTCTTGTGTGATTCTGTCAGGTTGCCCTGATTCATTTCCTGTTCCTTTCTTTCTGTCTGTTGCCTACTTTAAGTAAGGCAGTAAGCTCTGCTCTGTTCTGTAGAGCAGATGCCTTTGGATGAACTGTCTGTTTCTGTTAATAAATGAGCAAGAGAGAATGTTTAAAAAACAAAACAAGAAAAAAACCACCTCTGACTTGGCCACTGTTGAGAAATGATAGCATCTCAGGTGTTTTTATTTGCTTTTTTGGAAGATGGAAGCCAATTAAAAGACATTATACTAAAATTCTGAAATAGGAATTACTGAATTATCTGCAGCTTTACCTAAGTGGGGGGAAAGAAATTCAGACTTGATTATGTTATCATTATAGTGTTGAACTAGTGCCTTATTCCACCCTATGGGCACCCGGATTTCTCTGACACTTTACACTATCAGAGTGTAGAATACCAAAAATTCTTTGGCATTTTTGGTATTTTTAGAGTAACTGTAGGGAAAATAACGGCTGTTTCATTAAAATAATTCCGTATCTGAAGCAGTTTACATTTCTTCAAGTGTGTGTGTATATATATAGATTGCATTAAATGTTATTCAAAGATTGCTGATCTGTAAGCATTGTAGAGAATAATTTCATAATTTTCTTTGCCCACCAGCTTATCAGAGGTTGTTTGCGGGGAAGGAGATCTGTTCTGGGATCGTGTCGGAAAAGACGTCAGTCTTGCAGAACAAAAAGTTGGAACCGGCAGCATGGAATGCAGCCTTCTTTGAATGGTTTAGATGCCACTTTGTTGTCTCTGTTGACACATGAGGGCTTTGCTGTGACCTGTAGCCTTTCTGGGGTGTCTTGTGCAGGCGCTGAGTCCGGCCGCGCTTCGTGGCGGGCGGTGCGGCCTGGGGACGGCGCCGGGTTGCGGTGCTCTCCTTGCTGCCCGCGCGCCCCTCGGCCCTGCCCCTTGGTGGGGCAGAGCAGCGGCCCTGGACACACAGGCCCGTGTCGCTCGGGCACGTGGAGGCCGCGGCCTGCTCGGCCGGGTTGGGCTGAGCGGCTCCTCGCCGTGCGCCCGGTCCGGGCGGTTACGTTTTACTGGTGCAGGGCTAAACCTCTCCTAGAAAGCCTCGACTAATGTCTTTGTTTCGCTGGTACATGTAACTAAATGAAGTCATCGGGTGAATAAGTAGGCCTGTGTTTTGGGTCACCTGAGGCGTCTGAGTAATGAGTATAAAGAGCGTTGTGGTAATCTAGTTTGGAAGGAAGCAGCAATAAATCTGCTGTGGCAGGTCTGGGAATAAAGACGAACGCTGATTCACCAGGTAAACTGACGCCAGGCTCGCTGCTTTGTAAGTCAGGCCCTTAGCTGATGTGTCGGTGCCAGCAGCAGAGACACCACGGAGCTGGTGGAAAGGGAGGAACTCTGCTCATTCACTGTAGGATCCGAGATATCCTGTGGAAATGACCATCACCCTCCTCAATGATAGAAATGGAAGTAGAGAGAGCTGCTATATTCCCTAAACAGCGTCTCGGTGAGACGAGCAGGCCAATGTATGTAGAGTCGAAACAGAAGAGCGTATTTGGGGAAGGATTAAAGGGCTTAAATACCCTTTGGAAATAATGTCTAGTCCAGATGAAGTCAGGAGCAGAGTTGCATGAACAGGTAGCAAAAAATCAGGCGTGGAATGGAAACTAATGGAAACAATGGAAACTAAGAGTCTGAATTTAAGAGTATCAAAAGGGAATTGAATTCTGCAGTTATATGTCAGATAGATGTAAAAAGAGAAGCTAAAGAAGGGCTAGAAAAATACAGAGTGGATCAATGACCTTCCTCAGACAGTGGTGCTGGAGCCAGTTCAGTCTTGCCTTTAACATGTCTGACCGAGCTGTGAACCCCGCTAACGGGGAAGCAGTGTGTTTGTAAGGGGCGTGAAAGACTTAGGCCCACGCTCAGTGTTAGTTGAGGGGCAGCAGTGTTACCCTCAGTCGCGGTAGCGCCGCGAGCCCCGTGGGCCAGAGGGGCCGTGACCGTGCGGGCCGGAGGGGCCTGCGAGCGTGCCGCGCGGCGCCGCTTTCAGCACGGGCCGCCTGGGCGTCGCGGCGCAGGCCGGAGGATCCGGGGAGCCTGCGGAGCGCTGGGTGGCTCTGACAGCCCTCCCGTGACGTCCACCCATGGGTTGTACCCGAGAGCAGGGGCGCTGAGCGCACGGGTAAGGCTGGTGTGTTGGGAAAGAGGCTGCCGTAAGAGGAAACAGTGCCTTGCTCAACCTGCCGGAGTTGTGTAAGGGCGTTGACAAGCACTGGGGGCAAGAGGAGGTCTGGGGGACACGATAAATCTGGGTTTTCGTAAGGTCACTTACCAAAGGCTATCAAAGATCCTCATTTGCCATAGGACTGGATTAAGCTTAACAAGGTGTCCAGAGGAAAAGGTAGGACCTAATGATGATTTTTTTCTTTTTCCAGATGGGCAGGAATGTGGGAGGACATTCCCTGCAGCTCACTCCTGAGCTCTGCTTGAGAGAGAATTTTTTCTGTGTCAAAAAATAGAATTTATTGAAATGAAAGTCTTAGTATATTCTGCATATGGTCCTACATTGTAGTTTGAGATTTTATTAAGTCTCATGCATCAATAAAATGGTTAACTTCATTATCTTATAGAATGTTGCTCCACTGATGGTACAGTATGAAGCAAAAAGCTGATTTCCAGACACCAGGCTCCTGGGAGTTAATTGCATTATGACCTTAAGTTGAAGTTTGAGGAAAAGACAACCTGTCCTGCTTGGCAACCATGCTGACCTGGTTCACTGCCTTACCTTGCTAGTCCTTTCTCAGTATATTAAAGGCTTCACAAATACTCTTTGTTCTTGTGTTTTAGTTACTAAAGAGGAAAGAAAGGGGGTTGTCTTGGTTAGTCCTTTACCCTCTTGCTTCAGTAGAATTGAAAATGTTGAATTCAACTGGGTATCAGAGTTAAGTCAACCAGCAAATAAATGCCTGTCTCTAAATCAGACATAAGGCTGCAGGAAATAAAACCCTCTACTAATACATTTTAAGTTTCCTATCTCATCGTTTTAATATTTCAAATTAAAGGGTTTACAGTAAGTAAAGGTAAGTGGAGGTGGGTGGAGCTACAGTTTTGGTTTACCCTGTTTGTGCTTGCAACTCTTTTTATGGACTAATTTTTAGATTTAGGGGTTTTGATAATTGAACTGATAATTAAGATGCTTTTCTTTGCAGTCTTTCAATTTCTAGGGATAAAATACAAGTTTAGCCAACAACGAAGTATTGCTTAGAGAAAACTGCTCTAGTGCTTTTTTCCAGCATTAAAAACACTCTCTGTGTTAGCAGAAATTGTTTTGCAGGTATTGTTTGTATTGCTATTGTCATAATAAATAGGACCTCGCAAACTGAGAGTAAAATAATGTGTTGTGCAAATTGACCTCTGCTCTGAAACAGCTTTGAGAGGCTCTTACACTTGGTGATTTTGTTTCTCAACATTGTACATCTGTGTTAATTTGAATGTTTTGTTGTCGTGGGACTGAAGTATCAGAGAGGAAAGCCTTGGAGCAGAACATCAAGCTTTCCTGTCACCAGTGCTTCAGCTGTGCACAGTGCTCAATGAAGAACACTGTTCTGTTACTGTTTTTTGTGAATAATCAGGCTCTAGGAATCCCGAAAGGCCTCTTTCCTTCTTTTCACATGTGCTCTGTTCTCGTGCAGGTCCCCATGCTGAAACGGCCAGTGGATGCCAGAACTTGCAGTGTGGTTTTCGGGCCTGCTGCCGCTCTGGCGAGTGAGGCTGCCCTGCCGTGGCTGCGCAGGCCGCTGCCGTGCACTTCCCCTGCCGCCCGCAGCCTCTGCCCCCGCGCTGCGCCGCGCCGCACGGAGAGGGGCTGCCCCAGCCGCGGCTGCCCGAGTGTGCTCTACACTGTTGTAACAATCTCACTAGCTCCGTGGATTTGAAGGGTGTTGGGGGGTATTTTATTAACTTGGGGAAGATGGGAAAAACATCTCTCTTTTTTTTTTTATGCTACTTTTCTCCAAGTTTGGCACTTAAGTCTACTGGATTATTTTGTGTTAAGTGAATGGGATTTTTTTTTTTTTTTAAATCCACGCTGTAGAGCTCTGCAGATAAGTTGAAATGTATTGTTTGCATTTGGGTAACAACTACACATCTTTAGAAGCCTTGTTTTTCCCCCCTTTCCTCTCATCCTCAAGTTCTTTATAACTGCAAAATAGGGAAAAATCTCACCTTCCTTTTGCATTTGGTTTTGTATTTGGGCTTGGAAAGCATACTCAAATAAAACATTCCCATCAATAAAGAAGTTTTATGTCAAATATATCAAATAGATGTGCTTTTAAGTTGTAATATCCATGTATATAATGCCAGTAGCCTCCAGCGTTTTTGTTTGCAGAGCTACACCCTCTGTGCTAGTACTTTCCATGGCTGGTGTGAGATGTGTTTGGAAATGTTTCCAAAGAAGTCAGTTCTAAATCACAGGTGTAAAACAAAGGTTGGTGACTGGACATTTATTAACACCAACCCAGGTGCTGTGTGGAGCTGCCAGAAGCAGCTCTAAGGCTCCAGGGGCGAGGAGAAAGGTACCGCTCTGGCAGCTCCCGGTTCTAAGTGGGCTGTGTGAAATTTGCTTGGGCTAAACTTGCTTTGAGCAGGTGTTAGAGCTGTTCGGGGCTGCTGCTGCTGTTGGCTGAAGGCAGCGGGTGGCAGCAGGCGGGGCCAGGACAGCGCTGCCGGCTTCGAGCAGCTCCTGGCAGGGGCAGCAGCACCCAGAGGGTGGCCCTGCCCCACACAAAGGGGTGGCCCTGCGCTCCTGCAGCCGCTCCTGGCCGCAGGGATCCATACGAGAGGCAGGAGCTGCTTCCAGTGAGAGGCCATGACCCTGTGGCTGCTCCTGAGGAGCTTCTCCTGCTTACAGTGTTGAAGAGGTGCCAGACCCAGGCTCTGAAGGAGGTAGCAGGCACATAAAACCTCAAGTAGAATCAACCTAGGCTGGAATTAAACTCAGCAGTCCTAATTTCTCAGTGCCTGATGCAGCCTGCTGACCATCTTCCCTAAGTTCAACCCACCCTCACTCTGTCTTGGAAGAAGTGAAGGCAGAAGTATTGACAGCATTACTAACAGCTAACGCCACTCCTGCAGCACTGATCTGAGTTTCTGGTTCAGTGAACCATTTTTATGATCATCTATAACGTATAGCTAAATATTTCATCTTACACTGTAAAAAAAGCACTTTCACAGATTTTATTATAAATATTTTATTAAAATAGAAATGTTTAAAAACTACTGGAGCTTTTGATGTACAGGGGTAGCTCAAACCAGTAGCGGAAGCAGCCAGTTCTCTTTACCCCTCCATAGGGCAGTTCCATAGGGGCACTCAGCCTCGTCCCCGCTACCGGTTGCGTACGAGCGAAGCGACGTAAACCCAGACGGAGAGCACGTTCTGGGGGTAAGCGTGGACGTACACGGCCAGAGCAAACTCGACGCTGGGAATGTCGATGGTGTGAACGCCCGTGCTGTGCACGGCTTCTATTAGCGGTCCCACTTCAGAAAAGGGCATGTGAATAGGGAATCCAGAGACCTGGGGGAAAGAGAGAAGAATGAAAAAAAAGAAAGAAAACCCTCATGTAAGTCAAAAAGAAAAGGTAAGGCACTGGAATAAATAAATCATTCTAACTCGTGTTGTTATCTAAGTTCTCTTGTGCTCTGTCATTGGTAGCAGTTTGTGTTCCTGTGTCTGCACTGTCCATAGTACTTACCCTGTCCAAGAGGAACAGACACTGGAACTTCTTTGAAATTTCCTAGAGTGGTGCCCAGTATTGACACCACTTGTTCTTGCTGCAGAACACACCTGGTACAGGTATAGGTCTAGTAACTACTACTTAAACTTTCTTTAAGGGGAAAACCCAGCTGTTTGTTTAAATAAAGGGCAAAGTGCTTGGCTAAGCCGTGCGCTTGGCTGTGGCCCAAGTGCAGGGTGTTCACTGAGGGGGCTTGAGGGCAATCACCACCCCCCGCCAGCATTTAAAAACTGCGCGTGTGTTTATGCACTAGAGGCCCTTGTTGGTGTGGTACCACAGTAGCAAGAACAGGGCTGCCCCTTCTCCCTTCCATTGAGCAGCACCTCTCTCCAACATTTCAAAGAGACCAGAATGGCCCACCAGGCCTGCCCTTTCTGATGCTTCTGTATGCAGGCCCTCAGCAATGAGGTTGTAACATGGTCCTGCCATCACCACCTCATGCTACTGAAAGTAACTCCCAGTGCCCCAGAGCCCCATAAGGGCTGCTGTTCTCCTGTGTTAGTTTCGCAGCACAGGCCCCACAGTTCCCAGCTGTACCCTGTAGTCTCCGAGCTGCTTCTGCAGCTCGGCCTGATGATCGTCTTCTACATCTTTGCCTCGGTTCTGCTCCAGCAGCGGCAGAAAGTGGCGCAGGGTTGAGGTGCAGTATCTGTTCCAGCGTGTTAGATGCCTTGGTCTCCATTCCATAATCTTCTCCTTTAATATTTTTTCAATCCTGTGGTGAGATGCACATTGTGACATTTTAATATTTATTGGACAGCTGAAATGCTCTCCCTTGACCCACTTGCTGCATACAGATTATGGGGCTACAAGTGACCTCAGTTAAACTCCTCAATACCTAAACGTGCAGGAAAGCACTGCCAGCACAGCCCGATGCTGTGCTATATCCTCAGCTTCAGCACAAACAGAGGAACCCAGGGCCTTAAAGTGGTTTTTAGCCTATTTCCCTTCTTTCTTTCTGCCCCTCATCTATTTTAGCTTATTAAGAAATACTGCAACAGTAGAAGTGCTCAGTCGTGCTTCATTTCCTCCCCACTTCTGTCACTCTGCATTAAAGGGAATGAAAGAAAGACTCTACTGGAGGAGAGTTTCTCATTTAGACCTTGGTAAAGTCCCAGCCCTCAATGTGGCTTCTTAAGAGGACCCGGGGAGGACTCTTGAGGACGCTGCTCCTCCTGCAGTGAGGAGGCTGGTAAAATTTGGTTTAGAGGTAGCATTACCTGCCCTGCAGCTCCACCACAGCTGCCTTGTCCGAAGGCTGGTATATTAATTCTTCAGGCTAGTAATATAAAAAAGATTTAAATATTAAAAACAACAGTTTTTCCTAGCTCTAAAACAACGTAGGTTTAGGAGTTACTGTGGTAACTCATAAATGAGCTCACAATTATGCCAGAACAATCTATTACTTAGTAATAGTATTACTTAGTAAAATGAAACAAAATAAAAACATAAGAATCTAATGTGTGTGACTCTCCATTTATTTATTTTCAGCATTCTTCACTCATTTTTTTTATGCATTAGATTATCAGTAGAGAAATTCAGGCCTGCTTACTAAGGCCATTAGCAGGGACTGAAATGCTGCCTTCACGGCTGCTCGACAGACCAAGGTTACAGTGCCAAGCTACTGCTTTGGCTTTGAGTGTTTTAGAGATCTGTCCCTCTGTGCTCTTGTCCTCAGATCTTACAGGGGCATTTTGAGGACAACAGATGCACATTCATTTCACAGGATTTGTGAATCTGCTTTCATTCTTTAACAAGGGCCTGGTATTTTAAAAACATTTTGTAAAACACATTAAGTATATTAAAATACTGTAAAATCAGAGTAGTCCAAAGCACTTGGTCTGTTTCTGTGTGTAGTTTCTGTCATCTCCCACCGCCCACACTCACACTCAGTCGGTAATGGGTAGGTTAATACCTGAATGCTGCTGAGGCCAGGGTAGGGGGAGCTTCGTGAAAAGAAAGACTTCCACAGCTTAGCTTTGCTGGTGTCAAAGTTGATCCTCACGGGCGAATCGTACTCCTGAATATTAAACCAGATCTGAAAGAAAGTTAGAAGCATGTAAAAAAAATTCCTGGCACATAACAGAAGCCATTCTGCACTCGCAGCTATCAAATACTGTACACTCCTGAGCTGCTCTGGGAATCAGCAGTGTGAATTCCCATGGAACAAGGCAGCGCTGCCTTCTGAATATTTAAAAAAAAAAAAAAAAAAAAAAATCTTATAACTACTTAGCTGCTTCAGGTGGCTGAAAATCCTAATTAAAATCAGATACAATCATTAATGCCATGACTGACTTATCAGAGATGCAGCTACACTAACATGCACAAACTCACGATACAGGTGATGAAGAAATATAATTTCAACTCTTGTGCTTATATATATGGGAATATATATACAGAGAGAGTGGAATACAGAAATATGAAAAGACTGGAGGCTCTTACATTATCACAGCTGATCAGACAATAGACATTTTTTAATGGACAGAAAGTATCAAATTGCCCATAAAAACAGCCAGTACTGGGGTTCCAAATTGCATACTGATTTTGCTCCAAAGTTAACACATAGGCAGTTGCTCCCTAGGAAGAAAGAAAGAAAAAAAAAAAAAAGTTTAAAAATTGTCTCCAAAGATAGTATGCTAAGTATTGTTTGGAATATTCAATTTTTACTATCAATAGTATTTTTCTTTTGGCAAACTGGTTGGAAGAATTTACAGATTGTTACAACTCAATCCACGAATACCGAACACGATGCCCTTTTTGTCTCCTTCAAATGGCAGAGAAATGTTTGAAGAACAGCCCCAAGCTACTCTTTAAACAGAAATTCTACAAGTCATCTTAGTTCAACTAAGAACTGCTGTGAAATAATCACTTCCAGAGGACTCCTTCATTCCCTCAGCAGAGAAAGTAGTTTTATGTTATAAAAAAAAAAAATCAGTTAAACATAAAACTTTTAATGAAGTAAGATCATGTTGTGTGCTTCTTTTGTAGAAGTAAATGTGGGTATTTCTCACACCTGCACAAAGCCACGAGAGATTGCAAACTTCTGCCTATATGGACAAGTGTTCAGTACCCAGCACCTCAGCTCGACAGCTCCCAGGCAGGCTGTCCGTCCATATTTATCCATCCTTCCCCTCTCCCACCCTCCTGGAATTTGGTGGATCCCAGAGCAGCGTGAAGGATGGATCATGCTGAGCATGGCTTTTTTGCTCGCCTTGAAATACCTGCAATATCCCCCACCTCTTAGAGCGCACACACATCTAATGCTTCCCTAAGGGCTACCACCAGCAACATCGTTTTTGGACAAGATGGAACACAACCGAGTCCCTGTTCCTGCTGCTGCAGAAGCTGGGAACGAGCTGAAGAAAAGTGTCTAACAGAGATTTTGCCCCTAGCTCTACTGACCAAAACCTTCACAAGCGTTTGGTAATTTGAGATGCTAGCGATAGAAATTAACATCATGAACTACAGTCTTCCATGTCTTTCAGAAGAGCGTACTGGCTGCTTGGCCACCTGAGTGTTTCACAGAGAAAAATGCAACTCCTTGTGGGCAAAGAAGCCCTCAATGTTTCAATTCTCAGTCCATCTTAGCCAGACTGTGGCCTCAGCATAAACAAGGTGCAACAGAGACCATCTGCCTACGTTACGCAAGGCAAAGATTGACCATTTGAGCCTGAAAAAAGCTACTACTACCTCGTAGCTGAACGGCTCTTTAGTTTTGCTACAGCTTTCCTATCAGCTGGATGATGACATGTATGTCCAGCCAGAATCCTTGGCAAGAACTTGAATCCTACTCTGTCACCTCCCTTTTAGCCAGTCCCAGCCCTGCCCTGTCTCAGGTTGTCTTCACAACGGAGACGCCTTCAAACAGACCCTCTCCATAGCCCTTATCCTTGTCAGATCATTTATAGCAGTCAAAGAATAAAGCAGGTTTGCAGATACTTGCTGTTGTACTACAAGGACCACAACTGCTATTGCATTCAGACTGGAAGCAAAGGTCCAGGAACAAATCCATAAACCAGACTTGTACTTGCAGTCAGATGGGCTTGTAATCTGAGTTTCACTCTCTGACAAAACAGGGCTCCAATGTTTAGATTACTCCCTGGAAGAATATGCCAACATGGGACAATTCTATCCCTTGGTGGGACCCAAAGACTCGGAGAATAAAAACTAATATTCAGATCAAACAAAAATATGCTCTTACCTCAGGAATAGCATTTCCAATTATAAGCCAGGCTTTTTTTCCCATACCAAGAAAATAATTACACAGGAGCACAGCATGTTCTTCCTCGTCTCCCGCCAGAAGATGAAGAAATTGCTAATGGAGATACAAAGCAAGGTCTTGTTACGTAGCTCTCAGTTACCGCTCTGTCTTCTGTGTGCATTTAATACTCTTTCCCAACACTTCTGAAGCAAAACAGGTCTTTGTCCTCTGGCTTATTCTAAATTTTGCAGAAAAAGGGTGATGTTTTTACCTTGTCAGTACTAACTTATTACTTGCTGCCAATCTATAGATGTCAGGAATTACCTGTATATGATGTAGAATATCAAACCTCACATCCCTGCTGACATTATCTGAGCTTGACAAAACATCTTGATTGTTTTTTAAGTGAAAAGAAAAAACAGGAACAGTTTAAAACCTTAGGTATTCTTAGCAATTGCTCAATTACAACTTATCAAAGATTGAAGTACTGGCACAGCTACATCAGGATGTATTTTCTTTTCTCAAGCACTGGTGCTCAGATAATGAAATAATGCATTATTTGAAATAATTATTTGAAATAATGCATTATTTAAATTGTTTAGAAATGAAAATAGTGCTCACCATCAGAGAATCTCTGAATAGTTTAGATCAGAAGGGTCCTCAAGAGCTCCCAGTCTAAACTGCCCACCCCCAACAGCAGAGCAGCATGGATGTTACCTCACAAGTAAGAGGACAGGGAACTTCTGCTACGTTACTTACGTCTGATGTACTCCACAAGTCACAAATCCCAGCAAACGACACGCTGTCTGGCAAAAAAGGAATCAAAGCAACATACCGGGCCACGAGTTCCTACAAGGAAACCAAACCAAGCAAGTTACTCCTCAAATTCCCACATTCAAGACGAGCTTACCTATACAGCATGCATACGCACTTGATGTGCCTAGGTGCATGTGCACACACCACACACACACACAGGTTCTGAAACCTGTAACCCCTGATATCATTGAAACAACTCTGCTATCATTCCTAAGTACTTACTGCTGTTATTTGAGAACTATTTGGGTGGGCATCAAGAAGCTCCTGTGGTGGATTCAGAGGTTTTATGTATCTGGTAATAAAAACTGATTTCCCACTAAGGTCAATTACAGTTGTCAGGCACTGGCGGCTTGGAAACTTGGAGGTACACTCAGCTTCATACTTCTCTGCTGCTTGCAGCAATTTCTCATCTTCTTGGGTATCAAACTTCAAAAGACAGCAGAAATTATATGAAAATAATCTTATTTATAATTTGGGTTTAACTTCGCTATGCTTTGCCTTATTTTACTATTTACATACAAAATTACTATAAAATTACTTCCTAACAGCATTCTACAATTTCCTTTCAGTGTGTACTTTGACTCACAGAGAGATGCGAAAAGTCCAGCTAATGAAGAAGCGGTTAATTTGTGTTTACTTATCAACACTCATAATGACCTGTACCAATAGCTGGCTTTATTAAAGCACTGAAAATGCAGTGAAGCTGAAGGAAGCCAAAGTAAAACTGCAGGGTTAACATCACATGTTAATTTAAAGGTGAACAGTTACAATCCACTAGTTACTCTAGATGAATGACCTTACATGATACTCACATTACAGTCATTTTATTAAAAGTGCAATTGGGGCTACGCACAAAATCCCAGTAATTTCTATACAAATCCTACTGGGACAACCGTGGGCAATACCAGAAAGTATTTGCAGAGGAGGCCTGAGACACCTGCAGGTGGATTCTTGCACACAAGGCTTGTCTAACATACATGGAGTGATTTTATATGAGGTGTTCCAGAAGCAAAATACAGGACTCAAAAGCACACATCTAATTATATAACAATAGTAATTAATTGGTTTTTGTCATCATCTTTTACAGATCTTAAAATCAGTCACGGTAGTTTTATATCTACTTAGACTCCACCGTACATTTCTAGTGCTGCTGAGAATTAAATTTATCCTTCATAATATTTTGATACAAAACAACTATTTGATCTTTTGTGACCCTCTTTCTCAGATCAGCCAGTGGTGGAAGTGCTGGGCAGTGCCCTGTAGCAAGACATCTGCCACAGAAAAGGCAAGTGGGCCGATTCTTCTAGTCCATAATTAATGGCTGAAATAAAGAGCCTTCAGCTTTTGAATTTAATTTAGTAACTCACTGCAAATATTACTGATAAACAACTACTATATAAGAGTCAAATATTACATTCAAAATGCAAGCAGATTGCTGCCTGTCTCAAAAGCAAATTCATCTTTAACAGTGAACAGTAAGAATATTTTGAATTAAAATATAAATATTGTACCTTCTTAAGCATTTCATTCATCTATATAGAAATTCAGGCAGGACAGCAAGAAAGAAGAAAAAAATTGTAAAGAAAGAAAAAAAGATGTAAAATTAAATTAAATTAAAAATATGCTTAGCATGCCAAAACAGTATACATGTACTTCAAATAAAAGGAGCAGAAGGCAGAGTAATAAAGGACAAAAACCTACTTAGCTCTTTTTTTGTCATTTTACTCTGAACACTTTCTATGATAAGTAATCTAAAGACGAAACTCGGGGCTTGTTTACAAGTAGCAAAGACACAGCACTGAATGTCTTTGTGAGAGAATTATGAAAGAAGATGAGAGGAACACTCTTAAGCACAGATCCACATGAAAACAACGCGATCCACAAGTGCAGCACGGCAGGTTTCTTTCGGATGTAGTATGAGCTCTGTCCATAGGGCAGTGCAGTAACTCAGCACTAGTAGGATGGTGCTGGCAACAAATCATTCCAGAAAATGGGCTTTCTTACTACACAGAGGCTAACAGGGCAAGGTCCTTTCACTCTTCTCCTTCCCTTGCCCTCTCCCAGGCACGTGGCACACACAGAACTACTGAACTTTAGCAGTGCTGTGGACAGAACACCAACGTGTGCATTCTTCTCTCCAGTATCATTCTGGTTTGTGACATGCGATGCTGTTTTCTGTCCACTGGGAAATTCATTCCACACGCTTCATGTAAAGTCACCAACAAGCACTGATTGATGATTTCCCATCCTGAAGCTGCAGGGCTCCCAGGTCAGGCCCACGGGCAATGTCAAACGAGCAGCGAGGGGGATTGAGAACTGGCTGAATGGGCAGAGCTCACAGGGACAGTGGGACCAAGCCTAGGGAGAGGCTGCCAGCCAGCAGGGACCCCAGGGGGCAACACTGGGTCCAGCATCATGCAACCTCCTCACCAGTGCCCTGGGAGAAGGAACACAGTGCCTGCTCAGCACCTTTGCTGATGGCACGGAACTGGGTAGAGCAGGTACCGAAAAGCACAAAATATACAAAAAAGATGCCCTTGCATCTCAGCATTTACTTGTGACCGGTTAAAATACTAGTAAAATAATTCTAATTATATTGATTTGAGCCAAAAACTCGAATTGGAACACTCACTACTTGCACTCATGTCCTTCAGGACATGAAATATATGCATCTCATAAGCTGCACCACTGCAAGCAATAATCAGTTGGTCAGTTGGTGATTAATTACCTTTTCTCTGACTGACTCTCCAGGAATGAGCTGTGGTTCAATGGTAATAAACAGCGTGATGTACGAGCCCTCGCTCAGGTTTCGCACAGAATCGTAACCTCGGTCGTTTCCCAGGTTCTTTTCTTTGCTGTAGCCAAGAAGGACTGGAGGAATATCCACCTTGAATGTACCATCAATCTATCATATAAACACAGAAATTCTAATTTGTACTATCAACTTTCCATAACCACAAATAACAATAAAATAACAAAACAAAACAACAACAAAAAGCAAAAAAGCAAAATTTATCTCTCATATACCTTTACTACATGTATTCAAATCTCATTTTATTGTTTTGATTTCTATCTTATTCTGAAGTACAAATCAGATATGGTACATACTAATTGATTGTGGGGAAAACATGAGAAATGAAGCTATTTGCAACAGGATTTCAGATTCTTTTGTTTATGAACAGTAATACTTAACATAAGGAAAAGTCACACACACACATTCCTGCAAGAAAGAACATAAGCCTTTCACCACTTTTCACTGAAACAAATATTTTTTCATACATATGTACACTGCAGATCCACCAAGTGTAAGTATTTTGAAAGAAGCAAAACACAAATGTTTGAAGACTAACATCATGCAGGAAGGGTAATGTGTACCTATCACCTAATGTTCTAGCCACAAAAAGCACTTACCCACCAACAGATTTTTATATATCTATTTTGCATATATATACATACATATTTACATATACATATATATATGTGTGTGTATATATATACATATAAATAAATGTTGAGGGGTCAATGTCAGATCTACTTTATTCTTCTGTCTCTAAATTCTGAAAGCCTTTCAGAGCTGCTACACCAGAAGATGAGATGACCCCAAGCTCTGGGTATATACACATATGCCAACACTTCTCAAGGAATACCTGCAGCTGAGTAATCACCCTGTGAGTATTTTCTGTGAGTATTTTTGGCCTGTGCCAAACTGGAAGCAACAGTCTCCACAGAGCACTATTTCCCTGGACTCAGAGAAGCTGGTAAAACACGGGCTACAGGACTACCCAGGCAGCACCACACCTACGTGCCTCGGGAGTAACTTAATGCTGGAGTGAACGCGCAGGCACGTTGCAGATGGACACCCTCCACACAAAAGCTGCTTAAAACTGCTTGAGTGCATTTGGATTTGGGTCCAGTCAGCTGACTTTGCCAGGGCAGAGTGCTATGAGAGACTCACCAGACCTCTGGAACCTCCTCCTCCTATCACAAACAGGAGATAAGGTTTTTCTGAAAGGACTTGTCAGAAGAGAGGGCTTGCCCCCGCTTGCCTGGACAAGTGTCAGCACTACAAGTATATACACAAGAATTAAGTGGATTAATCTCCTGATTTGAATGGAATTAAGAACTCACTCTGCAAAATTTTATGCTGTTTAAAATAAGCAGTGTGTGAAGCACCAACCACAAATGCCAGTCTTCTGTTCTGGTTGGGGTGGCTGCTATCAGGAAGGACATCTACAGCGCAAGATGAACAGGTGACCAATGTCTCACTGGTCTCTCTCATCAAACATATAAGAAAAAAGTTTAGTTTTGATGAGAAGACTCTAAGCAAACCACTCAGAAATTCTGCTGTGCTGTCAGTCTAACAGGATGAAGAAATGCTTCATTTGCAGCTGAGATGTAATTACAAGATGCACCTTAATGTAACTGCAGAGCTAAGCAGATTTTTTCCATTTCAGTAAGAAGTCCTGTTCCAATGCAAATGATCCCTAATGCTGGGAAGAACTGTGCAGGCACTCACACTTTGTCCGGGCACTCTCAAACAGCAGACAATCCTGGAACACCTCCTCAAAGGAGGAATCAAGAATTCATTTGACAGGAATCTTGCAACTGGGCTGTTTTTACAACATAAAGAGTGATATATCAAAAAAAAAAAAAAGTATGAAGAATAGAGGTTGATCTCAGTCCTTGAATATCTTTGCAGACTTTGTCCTTCATCATCCTTTGGTAAGAAATCTACTGAAGTGCTTAAGTCTGCCCTTTAAGCCTCAAAGGGCTGTGAGCAGATACACTACACCCAGGTGAACTTCACGCCCAACACATTAATTCTGCAGTCAGAGCACTTCCCTTAAAAGAATAAAAGAGCTCGTGCTCTTCCCTGTCTGTTGAGCTATAATAACGATAGTGTCTGTACGAAATGGCCAAGGATTTATAAAAAGAAAGCTAGGTCTTCTTGCTACTCGTCTCTTACTTAAGTCAACACAAACTTCATTCAATGGAAGACTGCAGCTTTCCAACACTCAGTTTCATTGACTGCCCTCCCGAGCTGAAGGTACTACCTAGCAGGAGCAAGTGGACTAGCACTGATCAGACACTCTTCAAAATTTGTCAGTAATGGAAAGAATTTTGTACTTTCTTGAATCTCATGAAAATTATGTTCTGTAATGCCTGCTACTGTGCATAAAGTGTTAAGACACTTACCCTTGCTTGAAAATATATAGTAGTAAATGGAATCTTAACACATCCCAGCCAGTGTCTTTCAACTCGAGTGTGGATTCCACTTCCTCTTTCATGATCATCCTATTAAAAAGCAGACTAATATAAAACTTGACAAGAAAACTTAGTTTTAAGTCAATCAATGATTTCATCACGATATTAATAGAAATTCTTTATTGCTTTAATCTTTAATTTTCTGTAAGATCAATTGCTTATAAGGCAGTGATTATTCTGCATGCTTTTCAAGCTTGTCAGATGCTGAACAAACACTCAGAAAAGTCACAGTTCATGTGCTACAATCTGCTTACACTTCAGGATTCAACTCCTCTATAACTTGTGATGGAGAACTCAAAAACCTGATGGAGTTCATCAGTCTTCCCAAAGTGTGATAAGCTCTGGTCTTCCAACAAAATATTTTGCTAAATGTTTTGCCATGCAAAAGGACCTTTAGAAACTACAATTTTATGAAAACCTAATTAACCTCTGTTGATTGGAAGCAGTGTTTTATGGTATTGACTAGATAATGTAAGGAATGACAAAAGAGAACAAAAAGACCTGCACTCAAGTCTGCTCCTCCAGTATGAACTTACCTCTCCAACATCATAAAGCACTTCATCAAAAAGATTAATGAACACTTCATCCTTCACTGACTGTAAACTGTGGGAACTGTAGTCACCATTAGGGGCTCTGGCAAGGTGAAATAAAAAATCATTTGAATAAAACAAAACTTGAATATATATGCTCAAATTGAATTATTATCATTCAGAAAAGATTTGGTTTCACTTTGCCATACCTAAATGGAAGCTCAAGTTCCTCGTTCCAGTTCGGGTTTGGACCCTCTGCTGTTGTTGTCCGGCAGACAGTTCGCTGAAAAGAAACCTCTACAAAAGGACGGACTAAAACCTGTAAAATGCAATCAAAACTAAGAAAATGCACTTCTAAATCTCGTAGAACGTATTAGATTTTTTATCTACAGTATATTTGGAAGAATAAAACTCTATTTTGTGGAGGTCAGAATGGTCCAGCTCAGACAAATACACATTAAGGAGGCTTAAAAAATTTACACTCCTAGGCTTTTAAGCATTTATGAGTTTTAAAATTTATTTTTATATGTTAGCATTTCCAAAAAGCGTTTATATTTTAGCATTTCAATAAGTGCCAGATAAAGAACTACCTGCTTCTGTTTGCTTTGAACATTGCACCTTTGAGTTGTATTTAAGGTTCCTTACTTCTTGTACTGAACAAGCCACTGAACAGTCAATCTCTATCCAGACTCTCTGTATTATTAACATCGTGCATCTCTAGCACTTTCCTCCTTCTCCCCTACTATCAGTAATTGATGTTCTGGCTGAAAAGTCCTACCACTGCTCATTGCACAGTACCTATTCCCTATTTTGACATCCTTACTGCCCTTCTCTGAACTTTTCCCAGCTTTATCCTAGCTTTTTGGAGCTCAAGGAATGGGCACACCCACCTTACTAGTAAGATACCTTTTTGATGGTAACTTATTCTCTGTGGAAAAGAGGAATGTTCCTAACTTGTTATAAACAAATGACTGCTGTGATTTTGTCAGCTTTACAATATACCTGGTTCAGCACCCAATCTATGTTCTCGCCTGGGCTCTGAGCTGACGGAGAGGCTGTAAACATTTCATTAAAGGACCTTGAATGTTTAGATGGTTGCTGAAGTTTGCTAGGAGAGAAAACAGACAGCAATGAGAAATGGCAGAAAGCACATTACTAAGTAGGAATATCTAACATCATCTATTAACTATGCACAATTTTAGAAATGCTTCTGAGATTTTCTTTGGTATGATTTTAACCTAGGAAACACACTTATTTAGCCAAAGAACAAGAAAAGAAGGTTGCTAGTGTTAGCAAGTGTGTAGGCAAATCCCCACATCATTCCTGAACTGTGTGGACTTCATGGTATCCGTGAAAGGCCTCTATGACAAAATTAAACCCATATAAGTATTATACAGTCAGCAATCCATGGGGGGCGGGGGGAAGGAAAGAAATTATAGGTACTTTTACAAACTTATCATAATGTTTTTGTTACATATAATAAAGTAGAGATTATAAAAGAGTATTATTTTCAAACTGAGAAAGCAGACAGAAATAAGACATGGTATAATGCAAGAAGATTGGCACTGTTTTGAGTTATTTTTGCAATACTGACAATGAATTGAAGCTTTCATCTTGCTTCCCTTTTCATCAAGATGTTTCTACTATGAATTGCTTGTTTTTCAGTGCGAACTTATTTACAAAAATGAAATGGAATCTTTGTTACAGTGAGTAGATAAAAGAATAGAAGGGGCTCAATTCTGTATGCACAAAAAAAAATCAGTTGGCCTGAAAATAACCATGTTTGAAGCAACGTACATTGGTTTTGAGGAAAAGGAAGAATGCTGTGCTAATACATTGCTAGTCAAACTGAACCAGTTTGTCCAGAAGAAACTTAGCATCTCTCCATGACACAGCATCTTGCAGCGCAGGCATTTCCTTAACAGGCCTGAAGGTAATGATCACATTTAAAATCAGTCAGTCTAATTAGTCTTAATAATCAATTTGCTTTAAATAGCATTCTCCTTCATGAACTGTTTAACAGATTTTTCAAGTATAATTCATCTACCATCACCTGCCTTACAAAGCTGTCAAAGCAGTAAACTAGCTTCCAATTAGTTTTTTCCTCAGGCAGATGAATATAATTTTTTGTAAAATATTTCTGGAATTTAGCAAGTATTGAAAAATGATCAATGTAAGTTTACAAAATAACAGTACTTTAATAATAAACAACAACATAAATGTATATATGCTTTCATCACCAGGATCAAAATAGTACATGACATTGAATTTCAGTATTAGTTATTTCAGGTGTTTCCAAAACAGCTGAAACTGGAATGCAAATCTGAAAAAATAGAGAAATACTTATTGAAAACAGGTATTTAAACATACCTCACTGCTTTTCTCACTGGAATATCATAAGCTCTAATGATGTTCACTAATAATTTTATGTCTCCATCTGATAAATTCTGTGCTGTCACCTTCTTCCTTTCCTTTCTTCTTGGCTTTAGCGGTCGTTTTGGCTCTGCCAATTTGAAAATGCCGAGTCCCAAAATTCTAATAATTGTAAAAAAACCACCAAGGATTTAGCCATTTTTGCACAGGATCCAAAATTAAAGTGCTACCAGTACACATATGCAAATTATGCACTAACAACAAAAAAGGGAAATACATACACTTCTTAATGCTATGCAAAACTATGAAATATCTGATTGCTTTAATTGTTTAGCACACAACCCAGTTGTGTCTTATATTTCATAGATTCTAACTGAAATGTGCAAAAACAATTTTTTTCTCCAAAACTAGGTAAAATATAAATGAGACAAATTCCAGAGAGATCAAAACTACCACATTATAAACAGGGTACCTAGCAGATGATGACCAGTAAGCAAATATACTAAAAAATCTAATTTCACAGCTACAGCAAACAACAGGCTACAGAAATGAAACATAATTAATATGGCACAACATACCCCGGACCCTCAGATCTTACAACCCAAGGCAAAGCAGAAACAAAGGAAAAAAGATGAAAAGAATATAAAACAGAAGGTTCTTTTTGCACATCATTGTTGTTAACTTTAAAAATGACAGAGCACATTCTAACATCTACTTAGAAACTCACAGCTAATGGCAGTATTTTGTCATTTGAGAAAATTAAATTGTTATTGAAATAATAAAGAACTGTGATCTACTGAAATAATAACTACTTTAAAAAAATATGATACTACTACATTTTAAAACTACTAAGCTGACTGGCAAATAGTACTAACTTGAATTGGCATTCATGATAAAATATCAACAAAGCATTGAATTTAAAAGAATTTCCAAAGCTTATTATAGCCTCATTTAAATTTTTTTTTTATTCTGTAATCTGAAAAAATGAAAAAAAAAAAAAAAAAAAAAAAAAAAAAAAAAAAAAAAAAACAACCAGGAAGAGAGCAAGTCTCTGTTTCTCCAGCAGATGGGACTGTTTAGATTTATTCTGTCGATTCTCAAGGCTTGGGACATACTTTAGGGTGTAACACTTCGAGTGAACAGAAGCAACTTCTACAACAAAGTGACATATTTACTTACACAGTTTTTCAGCAAACAATATTAAGAATCATCTATGCTGTGGTAACTCAGAAATGTCAGAATCGACAAGTATGGAATTTCAAATAAAAATACAAAGGTGATGCATAACTAATAATAAATAAAGATAAAAGATAAAAGATAAAAAAAAGATAAAGCTTTGATATACATTTTTATTTCCACGCTCAAAGGTGTCAGAGATGTAAACAGTGCTTGGAAAACTATAGACTATATTATATATAGAATAATATTAAAAAGTTAGACATCTTGCTATACTTTGAAGGAAGGAAAAAAAAAAAAAAAAGCTTTTAAATTAATTACTTCGATTTAGAATCAATACAGATGGCTTCCTTACCCCAGACTGGGAATCTCCTCTTCATTGACTAGGTCAGAGAGGAGGAAATGGTGTTTTGCTACTAGGAAACGGTTTATTACTGATTCTCGGACCTGTGGATGGCAGGGGAGAGAGATAAAAATAAGGCTTTTAATCCAAGAATCACTGTAATTACTTGCATTCTGTCTATCAAAAATAAATAACAATAACAACAACAAAACCCAAGTATACATTAATTCTGTTCTCCAATTTTTAAAAGATTCACAGTAAGGAAAATTTTCTTTACAACAGATATTGTTTCAGAACATAACATAAACTTATTCTGTAAGTACAATGTTTTCTCTGTAGACATTCTAGATACCCAAATGTAGGAATATATAAAATCATACAATCAGAAAATGAAGCTCTAGCTTATTGCAGAAAAAAACTAAAGAGCTCACGATCACAATCAAAACAATAAATGACACTGAAAGCATCCTTTTGGGGCACCTAAATAAAGCTACAGAAAAGGCTGTGAGGCAATCTATACAGTATTAATTATGGGGAATAAAGCTGTTTGGACCTCATGACACTCAGTAAGGCATATTTCACAAGTACTGTGACTTCCAATAAAGGTATTTTTTAAATTCTCAATTCATTTCATTTCTATGCTGGAGTGATAGACTAAAGCGCACAGGTGAACGTCTTTGCCCTTTAAAAAAATATGTTGAGGAAGACTGAAAGAGTGAGGACTTAAACTTTTTTTTCCCACAAATAAGATCAAATTAGATCTAAATTTAGATCAAATATGATCTATGATCTATATAATCTAAAATAGATCATATGATGATGATGATCATATCTATATATGATATGATGATCATATCTATCTAAAAAAGATCATATTTCAGAGTGGCCTGAATTTAAGATCTGATGGGAGCTATCTAATTTTTAAGTATACCTGACAGTTCATGAAAGTATAAAATATCCACGTTATTTTTTAAAGACTACTTCTACTTCAGACTATAGATACCATGTGTGTTTCTCTCTGTAATACTGTTCTAGTATTCCTTAAACACCATAAACAGCATTTTAAGTACACACTTTAACACCATGCAAAGTATAAGAGTCTGACAGACTTGAAAGCTTTGTTAAAAACAACTTTTAATACTACCATATTAAATGTCAGCCTTGGCATTTTCCTGGACTTGTCTGGAAGATTTAATCACTCTCTATTGTCTTTGATTCTCTTATGAAGTAGTATTTCTAATACACAATGTGCTCCATCTCATATCAAATCAGTCTTATCCTCATATTAATCTTAGGAGTTCTGCCAGCTGGCTAGGATTTATTTCACCTTTCAGTCCTTCCAATACCGGTAAATCCCCAGCCATGCTTTTACCACTTCCTCCTTTGCCAAAATACTCTGAAATTGCAAACCTTACCTGGATATATGACCAGCATTTCCTCAAATCTATTTACATAGGGATAAAAAAAAGTCACCATAAGAGAATAACACAAGAACAGAATCTGCATGAAAAGAGAACAGATTGAACAAAAAAGAGAAGAAAAAAAAAAGCCAAGATAAAGGGAAGATGATGATACTCTAATTCACTAATGAAGGTAACATGATGGAACACAGGCCCTCTGCCTTTGGTTGCAGGACAGGATATATTCTCTGCATTGCATTAAATGGTTACATTATTTCTCCCAGAAATAATGCCAGTTCTTAGCACGACAGCTTTCAAGAAGGAAAGTGAAGAGAAAGAGAAAAATGAATGAATACCTGAATGTTTGCTCATTCTGTGTAGTGCACCTTTTTCAAACATATAAAACAAACAGAGGTTTGAGTATGACTGATGCAATTAAACCTGTTTCAAGACTAATTTGGAATTTTGAAGACATCTTCAGGTCATGCTTAGAGATCAACCAGTTCTTACTATGTAGGGAAAAAAAATACATTCGAGCAGAGTATGGCTTAAAAGAAATATGGCTGCACATTTTTTACGGCTTACCTTCTGCAGATAGTTGGCAACAACTGCTCTGCGTGCATCTAGGTAATGTTTGCTGTCAACCACATCTCTCTCACGTAGTCTCTTCTCATAGTCCTAAAGATAATTACTGAAATTTGTGATTTGATAAACATATAGTATTTACTATATATAAGACCAATAGTAGATATTTCATTAACATATAGGTCAGAGTAAATCAAAAGAGATGTCAGAACTTTAGAAGGCTGTTCTTAGTACTGATGTATGGCACATTACTAATGTATGGCACAGTATAATGGCACTGCTTCTATATACACTTCCGTATACAGAAGAGATGTACTCTTCACAGATGGCCTAAACTTTGAACTGCATTTTAACGTATAGAACTAGTTTTCACAGAGTCTAAACATTGTAAAACTCTGCCAGTGAGGCATTTGTTGAACTATTTTTACAAGATAGTCAAGAAATGAAGAGATTTTATATCACGACAAAATCTTTGGTTATATGAAATAAGAAAATAAAAGCACTTTAATGATTTAGTAGGTGGGATTCTGCTTTGCCTCAGGTTTGATAACAGTTTAGGAAGGTTAATCGATGGACTGATAGCAATACTTGTTACCCCCACAAGAGAAATATTTAGGAGAAATACTCAGCTCATGGAGAAAATTTTAGTGAAGAAGTAGCTTTCAGAGTTTTAGTCAGTCTTCTGGCGGACCTCAGAACTACACTGAAAGCTATACTGACAGATGCAACTTTTATTCAAAGAATTTTGAGATGTTTAAGAAAAAAATGTCTTAAATTAAGGAAAGGTTAAAGCTGACTTACATTAGAATAATAGCACAAGATAGAAGGAATAGGATTCTCATTTTCTTTTCCTCATCAGCACAGCTATACATTGTTTAAGGGACCAAATGTCTATACTGCATGTCAAATTTTGTTGTCATTAAAACTAAAAAAAGGACATTTTACTGGAGAACATACTGCAAATAATTCCAGGTAACATTTTACCTGGAATATCTTCTCACTGATTTCTCGTTCATGCAAAGGGACTTCCTTATAATTTCGGAACTCGGCCACCTCTGCATTTCTGAGCTGCAGGAGTCGGAATCTCTTTGATCTATCAAGTTCCTCGTCAGTAACAAAATTAAATTCTTGCTGCAACTGTTCCAGTCTGAAGAAATCAGGAACACGCGCCTCTCCACTAGTGGCAACCTAAGTCAGACAAATAGCTATTAGCATTTTGATACTGAATAAGAAAAGTCAATAATATACTTTTGAAAGACTCAAACATATATGGCAAGGATGTTCATTTTAAGCAAAAGCATTTGAGATGGATTGAACTGAGACTGAAACATTCTATATTTAAAAGCATGTTTTTGTTGAGCAAACTGCATAATAACCTAAGGTAATACTAAAATTCTACTTCCTTTTTAAATAAATAAAATATTTAAAAGTGGGAGGATTATAAAGAGTAATTTAGGAAGCTGTCCTGTAAAAGTGACTCACTTGCATAGCTTCAGATGAATAAATAGCTCCTCCTGCCAATGTTTAGGAAGTTTCTAACTTCCACAATACACTAAATCTCTTCATGCACCTCCTGCTAACAATTACCTTTTTAACACCATTCAAGTACACAAGCATGTGCCATCTAAAGAAACATAAAATTCAAATTTTTTATTTTATATATTAATCCATTTGACTAATCCATGATATCAGTTTTGCATCACTGGAATACTACTGGATTAATAAATCTTTATTTCTAGCCGTACAGCTCCGCAAAAGCCACTTACCGTAATCAGCTGCATCAGGGCTGCATTATTTGGGTCATTTGGATCGAGTTTTGTTTCTGCTGCCCATTTAGCTAGCTTCTTCATGTCAGTTAAGCCTGATGTGCCAATGGATGCAATTGCATCAATACTCTTTAAAGCACTACAAAGAGACAATTGATAACAGATGATTTTATCTGAAATTGAAACGTCTTTGCAATATGGAAAAAAAAAGGGGGGCAGGGAGGGGAGGAGGGTGCCACAACTGGACTAGTAAATTCCCCTATGCCAAACGCAGGAACCTTTTTCCTCTAGGGAACGCTGCAGACAGACCCTGCCTGCTGATTTCCACCTCTATATCATCTTTACTTCTTCAGTTAAAACAACCCATTCCTTTCGGGAAAACACTGTAAAACTGCCCATTTAAATGATTCAAATAAAAAAAGAATCCCTCCAAACAAAAGCTGTAGCAGAGAAGTTAGCCTATTTAAACCTTTATAAATTCTGTGGTTTTGTTTATAACACAATTTCCCCCATATTTGCAACTGTGCAGCTGAAGAAGTGATGAACTGTAAAGGAAAATGAGGAGGAAATACAAGGAACTGGGTAGAAGGGAACTTGGTACCATCTCTCCCATGCCTTTTCCAACTGCACTCATGGCCAAAGCACAGAATTTGACCACATTCTTATAGTGAGAAAATATGTTCCTGCAATTTTTCTATGATAAAAGTGTTTATTGATATGAACATTCATAATATAACTACACGTTTCCAGGTTGCTGGCTACTAGAAATAAGATCTTTCATGTTTCAACTTTCATGTTGTGAGGCAATTTAACACAAAAGTTTTAACAAGCTATCCTTAAAAATCTTCCCAGATTTACAGTTGGCATCCATTTTTGCAAGTCTCAGCAAAAGGAAGTCACTGACTGGGTGTATCATTAAAAAGCAAGAGCATGTGTTTTAAAGATAGTCTCTCTAGGCTAAGCTTGAAATGCTAGGTGGAAAAAGGTTGAGACAGATGCACTAGAAGCTTGTGGAGGGGTGTCTTAAATCCCCAAGCCCTACATCCCATCTCCAATTTATTTGTCAGAGCCCTGACTGCACTGTAGGCTTTAAATGTTGCTACTTTATTAGGGATGTTAATTTGAGTTTTTGTTCTTCATTTATTTAAAAGAAAAATCAGGAAAGTTTAAAAAAATTCTAAGAAATCTAAGAAAAGTTCTTCTGGAGTTGCCTACTTTTCCACTGACTATAGTGAGAGCCTAGTGTGACAGAAGTTTGATGAGTTTAAAGTCAGCTTTTCTGAATATATTTAAGTAAATAAATCTGCTTTTTTATTCTCATACTATTCTAGTCTCAACGAAATTAGCAAATTACTCATATTCTGCTTAGACATAAGAGTAACTAATGGATACAGCTGAGGTCCAAAATAGTAACATAATTATTTGAAATCCAGTATCTTCTCTAAATAAATATGAGATCTGAAAGTACTCATCAGCTGGCAAAAATATTTGCTCAGTATTAGGAAGCACAGGAAACCTTTAAGGCTTTATAATGAAGTTAACCAAGGTTACTGCAATATCCAATTTATATATAATTTCTTTAACTTTGCCAGAAACAATACAATAGTAATAAAATGGGCAAAGTATCAACCATGCCTAAATTGAAGACAGAAGGTAAATTATATTGTTCTGAAGGGAATAATTAATTTCTGTTTAACAGATTTCTGGTGAAAGATAATCATGAGCATTATCTCAAAATTAAATGACAGGTGTGAGTTTTTCACTGATTAACTCACAAATATCAAAAATATCACCCTCCTTCTCCCAGCCCCCACCACATGGACACCTACTGTTTCTCCTGGGTATCTGTAAACATTAATTGTAGGAATGCTGTTTAAAACCATCCCAAAAGTATCCCAATAGCCTCCCTACGTGCAGCTTAGATACTGGAACTTCTGTTCTTAGGAAAACAGAGAGGATAAAAAAAAAAAAAGAAAAGTGGACTGTACCTACATCTTCCATTGGAGTATTATAAAAACTAACTAACTAGCTTGTGTTTTCTTCAGCTTTTAACATTTTTTATGAATCTCATAATAAAAGATGAAATTGCTGGCAAGCATTTATTGACCAAAAATTGTATACCCTGTGATATCTGCAGAGGGTTACAGTGCAAAGGAAAAAGTTTCTAAACTGAGGGGGATAAAAATATAGGATGATTCTAGATTAGGAAGGTCATCTATTCTTTAAATACTCTTAAATAATCAATTTTCCTGGAAATACTAAAGACTTGTATAACATTACCTTGCAATTCCTGTGTTTTGCTGAGCAACTGGAGGAATTAAGGGGACTCCTTTTTCTCCAACCGCCCAAGAGACACTATTGGATACCTTCCCAGAGGTCATTAGAGTCATTTTGTTGCTTCCATCAGCTTCAAAGGAAAACGACACACCTATCACAAAAATAAAAGCAAGGTAACATATTGAAGCATTTAGACACGTAACACCTGGACCTCTTTTAAAACATTAACACTTGAAAATACTCAGTGAGAAAACCTGAGCCCTTAGGTAAGGAGGAGGATGTGAAATAGCTTGATTTTGCTGTATGTTACAGGTGAAGACTCTCCTCTGCAAAGAGACTGAAAGATTCCATTTCACCTGGATAAAGGTTTCCAGGTTGGACTGGGAAAAGAGGCTGTGCTTCATAAACATCCCCTCTTGTAACTGTATTTCTCCCTCTAATGATGAATTAAAGGCTTTTTTTCCCTCGCCTCGAGAGATGTGCGTTGTTTTTGTGAACATATCTCTTAAGCTTTTCTGCAATTTTCAAATCCAGTCTGATGTTGTTATTAATGAAAGAGAAATTCAGAGTCAAAAAAACATTAGTTGTGATTGTCAAGTCAGTCCCAAAGATCTGACACACAATCCCATATATACCCATGATGGTCAATGACTTTTAAAGGCACGTGTGTCATAATATTTTCTTCAACACTAATTTTCTCCACATTTTTTCTTTTCTTTTGCTCTGTCTTGATCTATACATTTCATGTACTGCAAATGCAGTTTTGATGCAGTTTATTATATAAATTTACTATTTAAGCTGTATGCTAACACACATTATTCTTATGCCACTGTTTTCGACCTCTTCGTTATCTTATCCTTCTGGTTTGTAGTCCCTGAGATAAAGTATTTTACCAAGAAGCCATCAAAGCAAATAGGAAGACCAAGAATTTGTCTGCCTAGGTACTTTTACAGCAGTTCTTCAGGCGGTTTAAAACATTAAATCAGTGGAGCTATGCTCATTACTACCATCTGCTCGCACTTCTGTGCCAGAAGTTTGACTACTTAAATAATAAGAAAACTTCTATAGCTAGTAGAGGCTTGTTAATAATATGAGCCAAGAAATAACCACACTCATTATTATTTCATATAGATTAAAATTAGTAAGGGGAAGACAAAAAATCCAAAGCAAATTTTAAGAATCTTAATAAGAACAATAAGTTCTTTATAATCATAATAAGAACAACATTAGTTATGGAAGCTGTAAATGCTCCTAATGGAATTTACTGTAAAACTCAGACCAGGCGATTACTTTCACGTGGTTTTAGGGAAATTGAGAAACATTGAAGCATTGAGGAACACTCAGAGATCCTACCGCTGCCAACTCCTTCATGGTCCAACATCACACGCTGATTGCTGCTAAATTCTATTTCTTCTATAGGAGCACTGCCTGTCAGAACAGTAGTCTCAGGGACAGGTAAGAACAGTTCAGCCAACAAGGTCGTGCTGCTAATGCCCGTTGTTTCATATATCTAGAAAAAACACAGTCATAAAATAGTAAAAACCTTAATTTTTTCACAATAAAAGAACTGAAAGCATATATTAAGATATTCAGACAGAAGGCTTCATGACTGTTTCAAAATTAAAACAATTGTATTGTGAATGAATTGTATATTTGAAAATACATACATTTCAAAATATAGAATTAGTAGACATTTCAATTGCCAACAGCAAGCTCAGTCTGAATACTGAGTATTCAGACTGAGTATACACTCCTCATCTGTCTAACGCACATAAGCACAGTATAAAAAGCCCCTAGAGCTTAATGAGTATCATCATAAAACATGATGCTTACTAAGGTGCTCGCAGCAGAGGCACTGGCATGGGTGGAGATGCTGCAGGGGTTTTGCCTCAGTAAGACACCCATACAGTAAAGGGCTGAGGCACCCACTCCTGCAGGCTGCTTTCCTCCTCCCTGGCCAGCTTTGGACACATTGATTTGAATAAAGGTAAAGATCAGCAAAAAGGCCCTTTTTCTTCCTATTCCCCACTGAGAAGTTTTAAATTCAAGTAGACAGTAAGAAGTGTCAGTGAACAGCACAGACTGCAGCAGCACTATTGTGCATCTCTTGCCATTTGTGCAACACACAGCAGAGGGTAGTGCTCCTTCCCCTCAACTATTAGCGTTGAATTATCTAACAGGACCAGCCATTCCTTTGAAAAATACATCCTCCTGGTTCTGTAATCAATTCATGTCACTCAGTCACAAATTCAGAGTGCTTTTTTATTTTCAGCTTAACTGCATATAACTTGATCAACATTGCAGTAATTGAGATTGCTACAAATGTTAGTTATTTTACTGCTATGTGGCCACTACAGCACAGTGTTGTGGCACATTTATCTGCAATATTAATCACAGGTTTTTTAAAATCAAGCGGCCAATCCACAAATATATTCAATGACATGCTTTGAATATTTAATATTTTTCCCCATATTTAACCATAATTTATTAATTCCAAACAGTACCACAAAGAAAAAGCAAGCAACACAGGAGGCATTACATTTCATACTAAAACCTACTATGATAGAATCATAGATAAATCATTACCTACCTGTAGTTTCAAACTCTCTGGCCAATTGAATATTTGTAAATTGAAAATCTGTCCAAAATGAACTCTGAAGTCTGAACTTATTGGTCGGGTAACAGTCCTTGATACTTCTTTGGAATTGAAAAGGACTTTTATAAAGGATGACCGTTTCTTCACATCTTCTCGTCGCAAAACCTCAGCCCTGTAAATATGTCAAACAAGTTGTTATATCATTTTTAATAGCAATTTTATTCTTCAGTTATTTTAAATGAAAATCTGATAATTCAAAGAGAAGTCAAGCAAATATATAGAGAGATATTTTCAAAATTGTCACTACACAACAGAGGCTTAAAAACTAATATCTAACAGCTCTTCATGAATGTAAAGTAATTTAAAAATGAAGATGTCAAATTTTAGCTTCACCAGACACACCTCCATTTAAAGGAGTTATTTAAGGAAAAATAAATCTTCCTATTGCCTTCCTCAAAAGCACAACAACCAAAACAAAATTCAGTTAAGATTCTAGAATTATCAGTCATATCTAGTAGACCCAGCCTTTGATGAGGCTATTGGTTGACTCAATAGGATACAGAGCACTTTTAAAATGAACAAAACCTTTGAGATATATGTAAAATTGTGTGCGTAAATGTGGAAAGCAGAAAGTAACACAAACAAGTAAATTTCTTACACACAGTGAAATCTCTGGTTAGAAACTACATGATTCTCTATTTTTCCTTTCGTTGTTGATTATACCAGAGACTCAGTGTAAAGGACTAGCTACTGAGACTGCTATTGCCAAAAGTGAGCTCGTCTATCCTAAAACAATTTCTTTACATAGAACACTGTTCCATGCACGGGCTTGGAAAATAGGAAGGTTTAATGAGAGTCTGTTCATCCTCCAAGCCCAATCCAAGCTCAGCACAAACAAGTTATATGTAACTTAAAATAAACCATCTTTGGGAGCAGAAGCTTAATGCTCTAGTTATGAGGTTAAACAGAATGCTTAGCACAGACTTCTGAAGTTGTATGAAAAAACAATAAAAGAAATTCAATATGAAAGCATGCATTACAGCAACTATTTTGCAGGCCAACATGTATCTTACCGAGGACAAAGCTCACTTGGTGTTATGCTTCCTGACAGGACTAACTCAGGAATTAAAACAGGTTCTCCAGGTTTCCTTCTGAAGCTGTCAACTTTTTCTCTCACTTGTTGCTCTATTTCCAGGCTATTCACCATTTTTGGTGGGACGGGTTTTACTGGTTCCTCACCAAGATCAGACTCATCTATGGATTCTTCTTCTTCTCGAAGATCTTTTTTCTTCTTTTTCTTCTTGGACTTCTACATTTAAAAATAATGTTCTACCTGAATTTCTTTTAACAAGCATTCGTGAATGTGCATAGGCTACAGGCAGAACTGGTCGCATTAGCAATAATCCCCCAAACTGAATGCTCTCATTTTAAGGTCTCTATTTAACAAATCAACTGATAGGCTACTAATGTGTCATGTGCCACCTGAAGGCATTTCCAGCACCCGCATGCCAACTTTCCATCAGACATGGCAAGTGTCTTCCATGGATCCTGCATATACTTGAGGAAAGGACGATCACCGCCACGCTGAGGAATGCAGCACATTTGCACAGGACTGTGAAAAAACCAGCCTCGTGGTTTTGCTGGCACTGCCACAGGCTTCTCTTCAAACAGGGCAATGAGCAAATATCCTCCCGCTTCAGTGTTTGGTTCAGCTCCTCTGTGTCAACACCTTTCAAAGCATAACTGAGACTTTAAATGCAGTACAGACAAGTATTAATAAATCCTTTCCAGGGTACAAGGCTGGTAGATTAATTGCCTTTTTAAGTTTTGAGACATTCATGAACTGAAATTCACGTGAGATGACACAGTGACTGACTACTCATTAAAAATATCCTGTAGTATTTTGCTTCGCTGCTCACAAAAGAAACAAATTTCATCCGTATGTTCTGCCTTGTCACAAGGAAATGAATTTAACATGAGCAGTAAACTAATTAAAAGAAAAAAAAAATCTCCTAAGGTGCTGAAAACCAATACCAGGGAGGCAACTACTCTTCAAAATCTTTGACATTTTAATGTTTTAATTAACAATTAATTTACTAACAAATCATAGGTAAACAGAATGCATCTGAAGAAATATAAATAAATCAAAGCATATTTGTATGACTGTACTGATATTTAAATTATTTCTATACAAGCAAATCAAAGTTTGAAGACATTTAATAATAAGGTAAAATTTTGTAAAAATCAAAGATTTTAAACAAACCTGTGCTCTCTTCCAGGATTTCCACTCCTGCAGCTCAGCTTTATATTCTTCCATTTTCTTTTCATATTCTTCTCTATATTCTTCTAATAATTCATTTATCTCATCCTGAATCTCTGCTTCATATGCTTTCTCATCTAATCTCTGATCAACCTCTTCCCTTCAAAACAATTATATGAATATGCTGCATGAACTAACATAAAAAAGTCTGCAGTTAAGCTCATGACATATAACTTCATTCTCTATGACATGATTTCATCATACCCAAAGTGTGTTCTGTAGAAAATTAACAATACAGATTCTCTAATAGAGTTGATGGTAGGTAGCTGCCATTCAAAATGAACATAAGGATTTTTTTCTTTACTTAGTATCTCTTCCTAGCTCCCTTCTGCTACAGTAATTACTTGTTATTTTAACCTTCCTTACTCCCTCAAAATCACAGGGAACAGTGGCAGGCTCAACTGGTGCCAGTTATCAGTCAAATCTTCATCTTTGCACACTTCACATTAGAGTTGTCAGTTCCCAGATTTGACTGATGCTATTAAAACTCCTGGCAAATCAAACATGAAACATGTTATCAAAACTTACTTTCTCAAATAAAGTTTCATGGGTGTGTTGGTAAACTTCTGAAAGTCACGGAGGGATTTCATTTCTTTCCAAACTTTTATAATGGCCTTAAGCAACGTTCTATCTTTTTCTTGTTCAGCATCACGAAGTCTTCTTGTTTGCCTAGAAATATACACACACATGTTCAAAATCAGAGTTGTATAACTCAGTGGAATAACACAGTGAAAATCTGAAATACTGAGAGACAGCAATGTGGTTTCCAATTTGACTGATGGCTATAAATCCAGTGGTATAAATCCAAGGAGCATAAAACTCACGTATGAAAGTGATGGGATTTGATTTTCTTCAATATCTGTACTCTAGTCTCTTGCATTTTGGATAATCTGTCTTCAATTACAGTTAGCTTCTAGAAATCTCATATTTTCTGAAGTATTTACTACAGCTGCACATCATTAAAAACATTTTAGGAATAAATGCATGTGAACAACAGCCCAGCAAAACCTTACACTGCTTCCATGAAGTTATGCTTATTAACAATCATATTATTAAACATGCTTTAAAATTAGCAATAAGGATTTGCAGAGATTCTTTTGGCCTAACACAGTTAGAGTATCCCACAACAACTATCCCTTTGCTATGAAGTAATTCAAGTATTACACAGCTCTGCAAGATTTTAAACACAAGCAAAATTAATAAGGCTTCTCTCTGGCTTCAGAATGGTTATTTCATCTTTGGAAGCATTTTCACCTTTTAATTGGTAGGCAACATTCATTAGTACCTTTAATCACCAACACACACTTGTGAATAATGCAAATGATTATGCAGCACAAGCATTTGCTTCCTCTTAGCAGCTAAACATGTCCAGGAAAAACAGTATGATCAAAAAATGAGGCAATCTGAAATATTAATAATTGTAATATTCAAAGAACATGAAAGAACGGGAGGCCGAGTTAAAGGTCGGAGAAGCAATACCTCTATACTATTTAAAAGCACAAGTGACGTCAGAGCAAAGACTTTAAAAAGACTTCCTGGAAAGTAAAACGAGCAACTTCACCACTGCGTTACCTAGCAGCTTGAATAGTACTTATCCATACAGATTTTCAATCTTTTCTTTTGTGTCAAACAGAGAAAGTTAGAGCAGACACAGGTACAGACTGACAATAACTTATCTAATGTATTTTGGTTGGAGTCAAGACCTGAACACCTGAGAGAACCACTTCTGATAAAATACATCAGCCACAAGAGCCCTAAATCTGAAGTCCACAGGTATTGGCTTCCTCTTCAGCATGTGAGAATAAAAGTACAGAAATTGCTAATTTTCAAGTTTTCTGCATTCAAATGTCATTCCTCTCTCAAACTGATGGTAAGCGACAGTTCTGCTGTACAGACTGCAAAGAGCACACAAGTGCTCTTTGATTCTGGAGGCAGTAATGGGAAAGGTGATTTTCCATGCTGTGCTTTTCCTCATCTTGTGAAAATTAGTTCCTTATGAGTGTGCTACATTAATCACGAGGGGACTGCAATGTCAGAAGAGGGTAGGTCAGATGTTTTTATCAATACAGTACTCCAAGTTAAGATTGGATACCAGAGCAATAAAAAAAAGAATCCTGAGCCTCTCTAAGCATGCACAACAGTTGCCAACAACAGAGTTGGATTCAAAAAGAATTACAGATATGAAAAGTAATCCCAGCCTCATATTACTTATGCAACACTGTGATCTCATGGATTTCAACTGAGTTTCTTCTGATTCATAACGCCGTGACACTAAACTAATACACTCAAGGCCTAGAAAAATTAGTTATCCAGAAGGAACGTTTTATCTAATTAAACTATAAAGTACATCTCAGAGCTGGTTCCAAAATCTAAGAACCTCCCTCTCACAGTGAGATTTCTCATTGCTAAAGCCCATGCCTCCCCTGGGGAGAGCTCCTGTAACTTAGGTCCCGGATAGTAACTGCAACCCTCCTGCTGCTACTTCTTCCAGCAGGCACATAGGGAGAAGGAAAAAACAAACAAACAAGGAAACCCCCCCCACACACAACACAAACAAACAAAACCCACATTACACTATTCCCCCTCTTCTGCCCAAAAAGCTCCTCTTCTATGGGAGGCGGGAAAAAAAAAAAAAGTGGATTCTAAGGCTGAAAGTAGAGTTGTGATAAAAAGAAGTGGAATTGTTATACTATTCTAAAGATTATTCAGGAAAGTCACTACTTCAGTTCAGATCTCTATTTAAATGTAATATAGTAGATACTTAATAAAAAGAATTTATCAATATACAAAGATGTTTATCTACTATTTAAATGGCTGTTCAGCATATATCTCCAAACAAACTTATTATCATACTAGTTACAGTTCAACACTGTACATTCACCAAATTAATACTAAGTTTCACTAGCAAACCAAAACATAAAAATATATTTTTACTATCCATTCACTGTCCAAGAAGAATAAATGCATTCTTGTAGAACAAAATTCTTCCACTTCATGTATACTAAACCATTGGCAAAAACATGATGGGCATACCTAAGAACCAGGAAATGAGTCAAGAACCCTCTGTTTTGGTATCAATGCCTTATGTAACAAGCAAAGGGAAGACGGGAAAAATTAACTTCCTTGCCTCTTCAAAAATTGCCACTTGCATTGCTGTGTGATCTTTAGTTTTCCTAGTGATGTTCACTCAAACTTCAATTTAATTTGAATTGCACAAAATGTAAAGTAAATAATTACTAAGTAATCAATAAGTAATCAAATTAAAAAAAACTTCTGCAGAAAGATTTCTAAGTTACATTTTCTTCATTGTGTTTCACTCAAATTACGAGTAAGAATTCTTAAGCTCTCAAAATTCCATCTAAATGGATTTTTTTAGTTTTGACTTCAACAATTTACAATTAAATTTAAAATCCCAGCATGTATTTACCTTCTGTACCAGCACAGAGAGGAAAAACAAACCAACAATAAAAACCACAGGCATTTTTAAAAAGCAGCAATGTAATGATTCTGAACTTACCTGATTTCCATTTTGTATTCAGGTATGCTCTGTTGTGCTATTGGCTTAGGAGCAGCAGCATCACCACCCTCTATACTACATTGCACAGCATTCCTCAGAGCATGAAGCTTCAATGAACAAACAATTAATAGATGGTCACATTTATGGGGCATCGTGTGGACTGCAATTATACAAGAACTGGACAAGTACTACATAATAGAAAACACTGAATTGTCTCAGTCCTTTATTTACAGGGTTATGGTTTTGCCAAGTCTGTGAATCTTGCTGCTTCTTTAAGATTAAATTTTAAAATCCCAACATGTGAGAGAAGTACTGATTTATTTTGCTCTGATGGATCTGAACAAGGGGCCAGGGCTGATCTAGGTGTTATTCAGAAACCTCAGCAATCAGAAAGGATAAATAGGGAGTCTGCAAAAAAACCTTCTCTAAAAGGCAGGATCAGAAAGGGCTTCTGCCGGTAATAGAACTTAAACCACCGCATCTCCGACAAATGTGGAAATGGGCTATCAGTATTTCTATATATTAGTGTAAATAAACTTTTTATATTATTATTCTTAACTGACAACTAAAACTAAAACTCACTCACTTTTCTCCATCCTTGAATACAATCTATCTGCCTGCCAGAACCCGTGTACACAATTCTGTAAAGTCTTTTATCTATAATTCACTGAAAAATAATTCTGGATGTTCTGTATAAGGGGTACTAAGTTTTATCACGTTCTGCCAATTATATTCACTTTTAGAGCAGAGCCTTTGTGGAGCTCATGTTAAATAGATCAAAGCATTCTCTAATCTTAAAAAGGCAGTCCTGCACTGCACATGGAGCAACAGAACTGAAATTAAATTTTTATCTTCGGGTAAAATATCTCTCATGACATATAATTAGAAACGTCATTGCTATACTTTGAAGACACAAATTTAGCTGTTTACCTTCAACTGTCACATCATATTTCAGGAAACTATGAAAATGCAATGGAAATACCTTGTCTGTGAGAAGAGTTGTAAGATTCTTCTGCTTTCTTGCTAGATACTGATCGTATAACTGAGCCAGTTTAGCTGCTAACACATGTTCACGGCTAAAACATGGATGATGAGTAAAAATTAATCCAGAAATATCAATATCCAATTGAAATGGCCCCTGAAAATCTCCAGATCCGACAAGATACTGATTGGCGGCAGTCACTTTTATTGCCTGAAATGAGAAAAGAATGAAGCGTATTTAGAAGCTCCAAGAAAACTGTCCTGAAAGAAATCCTGAAGCAGGCAACAACACATTTAGCATTACCTACACAAGTCCGAGTCTTAAATCATAAGGGCTTCTGCAGTAACTTCTTGGTTTCATTAATCAGTGGACGACACACCAACAGCAAGATTATTCTACACAGCAAAATCATGATTTACCTCTTTGACGGGGAATTTTACTTGAGGCAAAAGGGGATTAAGGGATAAAAGAGAAGATGGAATCTTCAGACTATTCAGTCTCATTCACCAGTCCTATTTTTACCTGCTGGTTTGGAATTGGCTTATTTTTCCTTAGGACTCTTATTTAAAAGAGACAAACCAAGGTTCTAGAATAGCCTTCCCTGCAGATAACTTAGGTTAAGCCAAAGGGAAAATATGTCTCGACTCTGTGCAGTGTAAAGGCAGGTAATGCTTAAGTCCTTGTTTCAAAAGTGATTTGGGCATTTAAATGTCACTTGTCATGTAAACATGATATTTTTGAAACATAGGTTCCCTTGCCCTAAGTTTGCTGTATCTGTTAGGCAAAAATCTCTTTCCACAGAGGTAGGAATACCTTGCATAGATCTGTGATATGTCCTGAGAAATGCATGTTTGTAACCAGCACAAGCTAAAAAGGTACATTCAAATCTGTCAACAGCAGCTCTACAGAAACATTTCCATATGCCAAGAGAGCATCTACCTTAAAGTCTAAAAAGTGACAGTTTTTTCAAGGGTACTAATAAGCACAGTAATTAACACTTGCTTATCTGACACAGTTGAAAGGTTTTAACTGAAAGTAATTTTGATCTCTACTGACTACACACTGCAACTGATTATTGCCAGGGCAGATTACTAAATTTAAGGGGAAAAAAAAAAAAAATAAAAAATAAAAGAATAAAGATTTGAACTGGTGCAATTTAGTTCAAAATAAAATGCTTTCTATGAGTGAAGTGCACATAAAAGCTTAAGCAGGTTCATGAGTACAAAATAACCAACATGCACATACACAACTGTTTATTTTACCTCTTAAAACTACAGAAAATAACTCTGCCCTGATTGTCTGCCTGACAGCAGCTCCTGTCTGGAAGTGTTTCACAGCTACACTAAACATGTATTAAACACAAGACCTACTCCGCTGTAGTGCAACTTTGGCATTGAACTATCCAAGGGTGCCTCACAGAGGCTGTGGAGACCCCCACACTTGAAATGCATCCTGCACTGTCACTTGTACTAATTTAACCAGTATTACTGGCTAAACTCTTCATCCTTCTGCATGCATCACTTTCACAGGAAAATACAGATGGACTTTACTGGAGAAAGTGGAGCAAAGAAAGCAGAAGAATACAGAATTGTAGAATATAATGCAGCATTTATGGATCTTAGCACAAAGCCCTTCAGATCACCAGGGCTTCTGGTGAAGGATGAATGGGATACAGGGTGTCATGAACAATATTTGTGAAATACACTTACCTTTCTATACAGTGTTTCAAGTTCAGGTTCAATGCCTTCTTCCAATGAAAATATTGGAGGCCTGGTAAGAGACTGTTTAATTGGATTGGGCAATGCTAAGATTTTGCCATCATCACCGAACCACTCTTTCCCCTATAGATAAGAAAATAAAATTAGTTTTTTTTCCACACTTTATATGGAAATGTCTTGCAAAATTATAATTATTAGGAAAAATTAAGGAAGGAGAGATGACTATGAATTGCCTGTGACTGAATTAACCAAAACTTTTCTAACCCACAGCAATAAAAATTCCAAGAATACTATATAGACAGGCTTTAAACTCTCATGACCAAGGGAATGACTCAAACTTTAAATATTCTTTTTATTTCCAGAATTGCATGTTACTGATTTTTTTTCTTTCAAACCCATAAGCATTAACAACATTCAATATTTAAATAGCATGTTCGCCAAAACAGTCATAATCTGTTTTATATCAGACTGCCACCCACACCTTTAAATTGGATTATAAAAATCATAAAACAAAGGGTTTTAGAGATCATCTTTCAGGCCATCTCTCAACTATTTCATAACCTGAACTAATTAAGAACAGCATCTCCGAAAGCAGATGAAGAAAATGTCTTGCAAACAGACTGCTATTCATGGCTCTTCAGAGTTTAAGCATTGACCTAACGTATCCCTTCACTCTCATAACTTGGGTTCAAGAATAGCTTAAACCAATCCAGCTGCTGAAAGATGCTGCTCTGCCTTCTTATTCCCAAGCAGCTTAAAGCTGTCCCTAATGTCAGACATATTTATGTGGTAACACAGTAAAGCAAACCAGGAAACCAACTGGGTTGAAAGTAGCCAGCCCCAAATTTTAAACCTGTATGTATTCTCAGACTTGCTTGCCAAAACGTCTCTGCTAGCACAGAAGGAAGTTATAGAATCACTGGATAATATAAAGAGTAACTGCTATAAACTAGCTTAAATGTATACTAAGCTACGCAGACTAAGGAAGGATAAAAATATATACACAAACTGCCATAATAGGTGTTTCTATAAGCCACTCAAAAATTTAAGAGTTTCTGCATCTTTTGCAGATAATCTAATAATCTATTTCATATTTAATTACCATTACAGTCTGATCAGTAAATTTCCAAGAAGTCCATTACTTCATGTTATCTTCAGCAGACACAAAAAATATTTTTTTTTCTTTCATCTTCCAGTAAATACTAACAGATCTTAACCAAAAAAAAAAAAAAAAAAATAGAAAAGCAGCATTCTTATTCCTGTTTTGTGGGCAACTAAATTCTGGCACAAACAAGTCAAAAAGCTTTTTTTCCCCAGTTAGGCTAACAGTAAAGATAGGAACCAGACACCAAGTTTCTAAGGCCCAGTCTGGTGCTTTGGCTATTGGAATACACTAAAGAGTACTGCGATGAAAGCCACAGTTTCTGAAGTCTGACACTGCCAAATATTTTAAACTCCAGATTAGCATGACCATCTACTCACTTAATTGTAACAGAATAAAATATGAATAAATCTGATAAATAAACCTGTATAAGACATGTGAGAAAGTGATGACTTACTCGCTCCTGTCTGAGTATTCTGTTTTCTAATATATTCAGATTCGATGGAGATACAAAGGGCCTTTCTCCTGTGTAAAGACCCTCATCCTCGAGGAACCTAGGCTGCATGTTTTCAGGCATCTTCTGAGAGGCAGGCACTAATGAGAAATTAAATAGAAAGGCATGTAAAATAGCTTAAAACTGGAGATCTAATTTATCAATTTTCAGAGTGCCCAGCCTGTTCTTAAAACAAATGGTATCACATAATACACGTGCTGACAACAATATTTTTCTAATTAGGAAAAACAAATATAGGCATATAACCAAAGCAGGTCCTTTTCAAAACATCACAGATCCTGTTTAATTATGCTGTAAACTTGTCACAAATTTTCCAAAAAACAAATTTAAATATTTCTTATCCCAAGAACTCTCTAAATAATTTAGCAGAATTCAGTTTTCGTGATTGCTTGCAGAAATTGTACGGTCACTTCAGCAGCAGCAACCGATTATACAAAACATTGAGGCATTGCCATGTAAAATGAAACCTAAAATATTGTTAAATTGAACAGTTAACACCAACTAATTAATCTGTTCTACTCTTGTACAATAAGTGGAACATGTATAGAAAGTCATGGGGGATTTTTTTCAAGACTGCCTGCAGGACTACCCCACTGGCATACGGGCATGTTTCAAGGAGCAATCTCTCCTTTTGCCATCAAAATAGAAAGCGGTGATATCAAGGGTTACAATCAAGCTATCCTCTAAAATTAGAAGCCTGCAAGCAACCAGAAATTAGTTAAGAGATGAAAAATTAGAGGCACACAAAGCCAAGTATTTTGGCATTGCTGCAGCAAGCTGGTTCAGACATCATTCTGGTGCCAACCAGCATCCAGAGACTGATTTCTGTTGCTTCCACTTCAAATATCAGAAAGCAGCTAGTGACTCTAGAAAGTAAATTTTAAGAATTTTGTAGTTTTTTTATTTGAAGTTTTTCTGTGCAGGCAAGGCAACAAAATTAGAGACAGTTGAATACTTTCAAGTCACAAAACCAGATTTTAGTCCCTTATAACACCAAATTACTAAAGTAACTTAGGCGGCTCATGGCAAACTTGCCACCTGGAAAAAAAATAAGGGTGTGGTTAACTGAAATACTACAAGTTACATTGAAATATAATACATGTATTATCCTTCGCACCAGCTCCTCTTAGTACTTGGAAGTATACACACTGCAAAATTTTGGATAGGATAAATAATGTAATTCCTAAACTTGAGAGCAATGAATGATCCCCAAGTTCTTTAGCTAGTGTACCAGATGGTGACATGCTGAGGTGTACGTACTCCTAGTTAATTTATTTGTCAAATCTTTTCAGACACAGAGTTGTCTGGAAAATCAGTGTTGCAGCACCGCAACGAAATGTAACTACACTGCCTGATACAACATGTTTTACTAGGTCCCAGTGTGCCACATCATACCAAATCCAGAAAGAAAAGGGATAAGCACAAACTACACACCCGCTTTCATACTGGGAATGAAGAGAAATTCTTTTTCCTTGCGGAGTTGCTCAGAGTAGCTTTCATACTCAGCAGGTTTCTCTACCAGAATGTCTTGGGCTTCCTGCTCTAAAATGAATAAATCGTCATCCTTAACAAGGTGCACATCTTCATCCTGTAGTTTAGATACAAAAAAAAACTATTATTTTATCTATGTGTTAATAGAGAATATTCACAAAGTATGCTTTCAGAACCTTAAAGATTATTATCATTTCATACTAGAGGATTAAAAATTACAGAATCACAGAATAGTTAAGGTTGGAAGGGACCTCTAGAGATCATCTAGTCCAACCTTCCTGATCAAGCTGGGAAACCCAGAGCATGTGGCACACGGTGGCATCCAGGTGGGTTTTGAAGACCTCCAGAGTAGGAGACTCCATAACCTCCCTGGGCAGCCTGTTCCACTGCTCTGTCACCCTAACAGTAAAGTTGCTCCTCACCTGGAGATGGAACTTCTTGTGCTTCAGCTTGTGGCCATTACCCCTCGTTCTATTGCTGGCCACCAGTGAGAATTAAAAATTAAGAAATCTAAATAAAAATATGAATATGTATTCTGCAGTTCTTACTGTTTCATCCTCCTCTTGTCCTTCCTCATGAGTTTCTGCGTCTTCCTCTTCTGCTTCCTCCTCTTCATGATTTAGCTCATTCCTTTTCTTAATTCCAGTCTTTTTTCTCTCTGCTTCAGAATCAAAATCAAAAGTAAAGAACTTGTATGCTTCCTCAGCAGAAGGAAAATCATTCTGGATCTAAGAAGAGAAGACACATACTTGAGTACAAAATTTATAAGAATTTTAGGACAAGTAAAAATATTATTAACAATAGTAATAATGTGCATAAACACTTGTGACAGGATTCTAATTACTTTAGAAGTGACAAATTTAAACACTGAAACTGATTGAAACATTTTAAAATGTCAGAAGGAATTCCTCTATTGTTATAGTATTATTTCATGAAATATTTCTTGTGAAGCTTTATTTAAAAGGTTACCTGGTTCAACTTTGACCATCTCATTTTTTTTAAATATAAACAATCTCTGAAACACAAATGCCAATGTTTAAATCCTGCCTATAATAACCACTGATCTGGCATTGCAGGTGTTGAGGTGAATCACAGGAACAAAAATTGCTAATGGTATTTTGCCTCTGAAGGACACAGGTCTCCCTATGCTAGAAGGAATGCTTTTAATACAAGAATGAACAGAAGTATTTTGTGGCTAAAAATATCAGTATAGAAATCTGTGTATTGCTGTATTTGCCAATGAGTGGCACTAAGTAGAGAATTTCTAAAAAAAAAGAAAGTTCTTCTATGAGCTTCAGTAACTGTGTCCAGATGGATTTATTTGATCTTCTTTTTAGTCCTGTAATTAGCAAGATTTTCCATTCTTGGCATACACTGCTTGCAAAGCTTTTTTTTTTTTTTAAAAAAAAAAAAAATTAAACATAAGCCTCTCTACAGCTTAAGACTAAATTCTGTTGGCTCTTTCATCAAAGAGAATCCTGAAACCACACAGAGTTAAATGAAATTAATTTCACTGAAATAAAGAAAGTGATACTTACTGGTGGCTTTTGCTTAGCTTTTTTGGTAGAATCACGAAACTTTACTTTTGATGATATGTGAGATTCATCCTCTTGCATCTCCCTAAATTCATCTTTATCAGACTACATAAGAATAAATATGCAAATTATTGTATTTAATTGCCTGCACATCAAATATAAGTCAAACAGCTGAATAAAAAGATTAGATGTTGCATTCCCACAGTAAAAACTAACAAAAGAGAAAGCATTCACAATCATTGTGATGATAAATATACCAAATTCATGTTTATCAAAAAAGCTGCATCTTTTTCAGGCAGTTATTGTTAGGGCATCCTGCAATTCCATAGATGGATTCCTCCACCTTCTCCAGCATGAGACTAGCATGTTTATCTCTTCCCAATTTTCTAAAGCTTTATCAGTCCCCACAGTTTCCTGCAGGTAACCATCACTGGTTCTCATGTCGCTTCAGCGAGTTCACTAAACTCCTTCAACATAAGCCAATGTAAACCCATCTAATACTCTATCTGCTTTTCCATTTAGCATGAATTCTTAGATCAAATTATGATTTCTTTCATGCTTATGTTTATTCAGACTAAACTTCAAAATAACAATAATGAAAACCCCTCAAACTCCATACATGTGTAAGTTAAGTACAGGTAATATATTAGTATGCAAATGATTTCAAATACGCCGAATATAAAAACTAATAATTAACTTTTAATACAGCTATCCCTTCTACATCTTCTTGATGTAAGCAGAACAATTCCCTGCATCTACACAAACAGGTACTACCTTACCAAAAAAAGAACAAAATTCACATTGTTTGGAATTCCAAATAAGAGTGTTGCCGCAATACGTCGTTCTTTACCTTGTGGTAAAGAACCACATCGTGGTGTGAGTTCTGCACATGCACAGCCTTTGATAGTTCTGCATATGAAATTAGTTTCTAACAAAGCATGTATTCATACTTAAAAAGAAAAAAATCAAGGAAATACAATGACATGAAATTGACACGCCATCTTTACCAATTACACTGTAAAACCATAAAAAAAAGTATTTTTTTTTTATTGCCTTATCTTTTAAATGCTTCAAAGTTAAACAAGAGAAGTCATTAACTGGCAAATGACATAAGTTTCACTTGATGTTTACACTATAATGAAAGCAAATCATTTTTACTAAATATGTACATTAAAAGCATGAATTGGAAAAGGTCCTAGTAACCAATCAAACAATAACATCACTGTGATCACTCACAAATGATGAATCTTCTTCCTTACCTAAGACCATCTGTAGCCTTTGAATTATTTGTTGTTTCATCTTCATTTTCTTATTATCAGGAGAGCAAGACGCAATATATTCTTACCTCTTTATCCAGTCTGCCTTGTGTTTTTTTCTCCCTAATGCTTTTCAAACGCCTTGGTCGTGGACTGGAGTCCTCTTGCAAAAATGTACTTTCTGCTTTCGACTAAGCAAAGCCAAAAATAATACTCAGCTATAATAGGAATATAATAGAACTAATGCTAAAATAATTCCCAGAAGCACAAAAGCTTATGCCTGCTTTTATTAGTGACAGTCAGTTTCAACTACATAATCAGCTTAAGTGATTTTACAGACCTAGATGTTAATGCTCATTATACCGCACAGTAATTTTACAACTAAATCCATTTATTTCAGAACAATGTGATTTTTTTCTGACAGAAACACAGAAGGCTCTTCATCCTTTTAATTATCAAACAATATTTTTATTACAGATGAGTTAAATAATCTTCAGAAAAACTGACACAAAACAGTCACTGAAAAAGTGCAGCTATTCTGAATCAGCTTCACTAATATCAGCAAAACTAAAATCTAGAATCTCTGAAACACACTCACCCTTGCAGCTTTGAGTTTCTCTCTCATTCGTTCCCTAACAGAAAACTCTGCAAACCCTGTCCTTGATGCAGAAGGAACAGGTGGCAAACCTGTAATAGAGAAAACATGGTAGCACATTAAGTATTTGGTGAAAGAAATCTAAAATTGTTTAAAATAGAGCATTTAATACAAACAAAATTCCAGGTTCCAAAAGAAAGGATTTGAATGAGAAAATGTCCCAATGTAAAAATAGTTTAATGATTAAGACATAATAGATTATTTACAAATACCTCTGGCTGAGGTGTATATGCCTTTTATAACATACCCTGAACACCTTAAGCACTGCTGATATTTTTCTATTTAAAAATATTTAATTACTTGATTTTATAAAATATTAAAATTGTTTAGTTCTGATACTAAGTGCTGCTTTGAGAGCTGTGCATCATGATTCAGCTGTGATGAGAACAATAAAAAGTATTTATAAATCTGCTTTTTTTGTCAGTTGAGAGCTACTTGCTTTTTGTATTGACAAAAACGTCTCTGGTGGTGCTTTTGAACAATACCTCTAGTACAATCAAGAAAATAAGGTGCATTTTACCCCATCTGACTAAGAACCGCCAATTAGCTTCAATTTCACACAGTCTGCTCCCAATTCTACTTTTGCCATCGTTCTGGAATCAGTAGAGCTACAAGAGGACCATGGAATATTCTTTCACTATCATTCATTCTGGTGAGGATGCAAAGTTTGAGATATTTTGTTGCCACTGAAATATCTGTTAAGAGAACAGTGTTTACCCTCAGTTTTGTATTTGCCCAGCTTCTCTGTTTATTCTGAAAACAATTTGTTCATTCTCAAGTCTAACACTTTTTCTAACTTCCAGCTATGCGTATCATAACTCTGAATAGTTACTTCAATGCAGAAGCATATTTTACCACCACCATAGGTTTCAGAAAACAAAGCCTAATTTTGACATGAAGAAATTAGTCTTCACTGAGAGGATTTGGGGAACATATTAAAAAAAAGTTTTTCAAGTTTTTTCTCCTTAATTCAAAATCCAAGAAGCATGACTGAGTGTTTCTCTGAAGCGTCTGTACATGAACATCTACAGTGTGGATGGAAAGAGAAATTAGAGACCTGCACTTGGGAACAGGGCTGCGATCGCACTGGCATGCAGAGGCCAGGTAGGATAGCTGCAGTGCATGGATACAGGCTCTTCAGGAAGCACAGCCTGGCAGGGGGAGTTGCCCTGTATTCACTCTGCGAGACCTGACACGCACAGACAAGAGGTACCTGGTTGGGATGGGAAGGCTGGGAGCAGCCTCAGTGGAAGTGACCCAGCATGTAGGGAATTGCATGAGACGGTGCAATTCAGGATCCCAAAAGGAAGGAACAGGGCAAAATGTGGGATCACACACGCAGACTTCAGAAGGGCAGACTTTAGCCTGTTCAGGGGTCTCCTTGGAAAAACCTCACGGAGCACAGTCTTGAGGGAAAGAGAGGTGCAGCAGAGCTGGTTGATATCAAGGATCAGCTTCTCCAAGCTCAGACAGCCTGTACCAACCTGCAGGTAGTCGGGCAACAGCAGCAGGAGGCCTGCGTGCATGAACAGGCAGCTCCTAACTGAATTCATACATGAAAAGAAGCATCCAAGAGATGGAAGCAGGGACACATCACCCAGGAGGAACATAGGGAACAGGAACCTATCCCACATGCCAAGTGCAAGGATTGCATCACAGAAGCCAAAGCCTTGGAGTTCAAGGCTTTGTTCAGTTCAAGCCAAAGACTTGGATTTCAATTTTGCTGAGGATGTGAACGGCAACAAGAAGGCAGGCTACAGGTATATTAATAGCCAAATGATGAGTAAGGAAAGTGGGAAAATAAGTCCACTGCTCAGTGGGGCAGAGGACCTGATGGCAGGAGAAACGGATGAGCTCGAAGTATTCAGGGTCTTTTTCACATCCATTTCTACTGGTCAGACTTGTCCTCAGAAACACTAGGACCCTGGAGGTCAGTCTCTAGCAACGAAGACTTGCCTTTACTAAAAGAAAAGTGAGTCCAGCAACACTGAACAACTCTTGACCAAGCCTTATAGAAAAGGTCACACCCTAGAAAGCATTTTAATGGAATTACCAAAAAGAAATAGGGTTATGAAAGTTGCTGGAAAAATAATTTAAAGAGAATTTACTATTTAACTGCTACTTTCTTATCAAAACCCACAATAAGCAGGTGTTTTCAGGCATTTGTCTCAATCTAATGCTTTTTAAAACTTCACTGGTAATCTGATTGACAGAATAATGCATATCAACAGTATGGTCAAACTGACAGATGTCTCAAGTCACACTTGCTGAACAGATGAATTGAGACGGGTTTTGGTGCGTTTGGGGCACGATAATGAAATGCTGTTACACACAGAAAGGCTCTACATGTCAAATGGACATAGAAACTGTAGACTGAAATTGCTGCAAAGGTCTTTGGTCACATACTGGGGTATTCTACTTTTGAAGTAAAAATTCTTGGAAAGTTGTGGAATCTCCACAAGAGCAAGTTAAGGAAAAGTTACAGGGGAAGAAAAAGGGTGTCAGCTGAGTTAATAGAGTTAAATCTACTCTAAGGTAGATTTCCTTTTTAATTTTTTTTCCTATGATAGGTTTCTTTTCAGTTCACTTGCACCAGCTATCACTATTTCACTAAAGTAAAAGCTTCATTTCAATTCCATTTTGATTAATTAGGGAACCAACAAATAAGAGCTCATTCTGAGTCCTGGTATTTTGACAATTCCTGGCAAATGCTTTCAAACAAATGAGGTTACAGTAAAGAGGGTAAAAACGTAAAATTAGTGCCAAAGCAATTAGAGGTCACTTTAACTGCGAACCAGTTAAAACCTCTGAAACCAGTGTTCCCTTTGCAGGAGATTTTTTTTTTCCCCTTTAAATGAATGAATCAGTTACTTGCTACAAAACAGCAATTATTCTTTCTACACATAAGGAAAGGAATGTTTAACTCAGTGGTAGTTTTGATTATTGTTTGTGCTCGATGCTTCAGTTACTGTTTTCAGTTAAAAAAAGAAACTAAAGAAACTATTTTCAGTTAAAAGAATTCACACAAATCATTTACTTTATTTCTTGAAGGAAACTTACAGAATTTTCTTCTGTTGGAGTGAAAGGGCTCTATAGGCAATTTATGAATAATTTTTATGAGTTATGGAAGTTATGATAACTATCCATGAGCATTGTGTCAAGAATAAGCATTTCAGACCTGTCATCAGCTGCATCAAAAAAGTTCTTATCATTCAGATTCCTTGAAGTCTAGAATTTCAAATACCAGACCTGAGAGTATTTTCTTATATATTTTACAATTATCACTATAACCAAATTATCTAATAAGAGAAAAGATAATTACTGACAACGCTTCTTGTATTCATAAATCAAAATAACTTTAGTAACTGTCTCCATCCAAAGACCACTCAACACCATCATTGCTGAATATTGATTTTCCATGGCATGGGACATATCAAGCTCTATTTTAAATTTATTAGAAGTGTACATAAAAACAAGTTCCTGCAGTATAGCACAAATATCAGCTACTGCAAGCTGCTAAAGCTCAGAAACTTCAGGAACACTGTTGCTGCTTTTTCTCAGCTTTCTGAGATGGAATTATATGCGTGGCTATAAAACACGGATGTGCACAGCAGTCACTTATCCCGGTGCAAGATGAAGTGAGGCTTTCAGCATCTTGCTATACATAGAGAATAGGAGAAAGGAAAACATGAAATGTGACTCAGGAAAAGGATTTCTAAAAACCTAAGCTCTTTCCTGAACTGCTGAAAATTAACTACAGTACTTTTATGTTGGTAGACTAAATATCATACAATGGCTTCTTACTTTTCTTTGGTTCAATCTAACAAGGAAACTGGATAGCCAAAGTGAAATTAAGGCAGAAATGAGAACCTAAAAATATCTTCCAACATGCGCCTTCCTCGATTTCATCTGTGCTTGGAGGAGTCTGGACACAGCCTGTCCCTACAGAGTCTGGCAGGGAGGCAGAACTGCTGCAGACACCACAGCAACATCCCACAGGGTGCAGAAACCTCGTGTAAGGGAGAGTTGATCCAGGCAGACATTCACACTGGGATGAAGCATTAACAAAAAGAAAGAGGGGGATCTTGACTTCCACTCCCAGTCCTAGAAGCTCTTCTGCTTCTGCTCTTTTCCCCATGGATACTGTCATATTCAGACATTCCAGATACTTTCGTTAAAGTAACATATAAAAATAAAAAAGTAGAAAAACAAATACTTTGTAACACTGTGATTGCCCTGCCTTCTCAAGGCTATCAGAGGCTAGACTATTTCTTTCCAACAGCCCATGATGTGCTATTGCCATTGCTATCTTACTTGTTCTTCTAAGGAGTGGACTAGCTGCAAACTCCTTTAAGGGGGTTACAGAAGGATCCAAGCATATTTGCAAAATTAAATAATGCAAAATGAAACTGCAGGAAAATAATTTCTGCCATTGGTCTACATAAAAAAAAAAAAAAAAAAAAAAAAAAAAAAANAAAAAAAAAAAAAAAAAAAAAAAAAAAAAAAAAAAAAAAAAGCCCAATTAAGCGCTTGAAATACTAAGAAACTGAGATGCTGTGTAGAATACTAAGTGAGAAGTAGTTGAAATAGTTAATGAATACTTTTAAAAGTTGCCAAACCGCCAAGTAAACGACAAGGGGATAGCACAATGCAGGGCACAGAACAAACATTTCGGGGACATCATGCTCCGAGGTGCCCCTAAACACCCCACACACGTGTTAATTACAACTTCCACAGTGCATCGTCTTAACGGAAGCAGCGGGCACATCCGGAGACACCCACAACGCGTTTTCTCTTCCACACCGCGGACACCCCCAGTTCGCGCCGCGAACGCCCCGCGCCGCCGCCCGCAACGGCCGCGCTGGCCCCGCCCCCGCCGCGCCGTGACTCACCGCGCGGCGCCGCGGCCGCCATGTTGGCTGCGCTCCGTCGCGGCGGCGGGTCGCGGGCAGCGGCGGCCTCGGGCAGCTGCGGCGGGGCGGGAAGGAGGGGAGCGCGTGAGAGGGGACACCGGGAGCGACGGAGCAGGGCCGCCTCCCGCCGCGGCGCCCGCCGCCCCCTCCCCAGCCGCGGAGGGAAGGGGAGGGCAACGCGCGTGCGCCGCGCCAGAGCGCGTGCGCATCGCAGCCGCCCGTTTCCACCGTTTTTCATCCCCTCCGTTTTCCTCCCTCATCGTTTTTAACTCCCCTCACCGTCTTTTTCCTTCTGTGTCTGTGGGCAGCCAGGGTCGTCTTCAGCCGGTCCACCTGGGCAGCGTCCTCGTCCAGGAAATCCTGTTGCAGAAAGGGGTCTGAGCTGTGGGTCCAGCCCATCCTCAGGCCCACACAAAGTCCTCCCTTAACTCTGTTGTTAAGCAACAATTTAAGCAGTTTGGTCTCTTTCACTGCTGCCGTTTGCAGGCCCCAGTCCTGAAACACATGACTGATTTTTGGCAAACACAGTGTGGAGGACAGCAGGAACTGGCAGGATTGAGACATTAATTTTGATGTCTCAAACAAATGCAGGACATTGAGACCTGCATCTCTGAAGTGTTATGCCTTTCCCCCCACCCCAGTTCTTCCCCTCATACCTGCTACCTTCTTGACTGTGACATAACGTGTGCCTCTAGACACAGCCTGAGCACGAGGGCACCTGCCCAACATCAAAATTTGTTCAACACTAATGCCTGTTTTTATAAACCACTCAAGCCTGAATATATTTCACCAATCATTTACTCCAACTAAGTGTTGTACCAGTATGAAACAATATTAAAATATATATTGGAAGTTTGTATTTCAGTACATTATAAAATATTTGTACAATAATTAATTTTGCAAGCCTCTATTAGAGCAGCACTTGCTGTACAGGTCTAAGGAATAACATGGGCATGTGAGACACTGTAGCGTTACTGCACATGAACCCCTGTCATGCTCACTGAAAAATGCATTGTAGTCCCAACTAAGGGACACTGACCTCCATGATTATCATCCGGGATTCTTCATTACGGTCCATTTCTCTGGTGGTTGTACCTGGCTGCCACAAGCAAAGCACAAGAGCCATGAGCAGTTATTTTATACCTAGCATGCTGTGTGACCATTGCATGCTGACCACTCACATGATGTTTAACATACAGTCTTAATACTTAAGTATTATTTAAGTATTAAGTATTTTAATACTTAAATATTACACTTAAATACTTAAATTTAAAAAAAAACTTAAGGAAAACTGACCAATTTACTTAATAACTATATAGCAATGAATAAAGTGGGCCACTACATGAGGAGAAGGTCTTACAATTTTTTAATAAATAACCCTCTGCTGATCAGAGAACAGTTTCATATCAGAGAAAACTCCAACCCCTTTCTTCTTTTGTAGCATTGGGTTTGGTTAGCTTTTCAGGCTTACCTGATCCATCAAATAAAGTACCATTTTGCATACAGCAGGAAGCTGTAGTTAATTAAAAAATATTGAAGATTTTTTTTAATTAGTACAGATCCATTCATTACTACTACTTGTTTAGTGTCTTGTACTCCATCGCTTTACCTTTAATCAACAGGAAGTGATTTGAGCTTGCACCAATGTAGTTGCCCCAGTACAAAATCTAAGTGTTGATTTACTGATCTAAAAGCAGCTCACAGGTGGCATAATTTATTCTGAATTTCAAAATTCCCATGAAAGAACTCAGGAACAAGACCTATGGAACGTTTCTGTATCTGTTTTAATCTCTTTCAGCGGGAGGGCAAATAGTGACCTACACAATTCATCCTTCCTTTCTCCATCGTTCTTTGTAATGATGGAGATGTAAACGCTCTTTTATTCCCACCTAAGGGAAGCAGCTCAGGTCTTAGTACTCTGCTTAATCTTTCAGGAAACACCTAAAAAACAGCAGGAGGAGCCAATGGAGGAAAAAAAATCCTCCCTCCATTAAGTAACTGCATTATTTCCTGCCTAGGTATTAATACTTGCTGGCTACAAGGCCTAGAGGATTTTCACATTGCTTCCTGAATTAGAGCAGGGAGCCAAACTTATCCTAAGCAAGTGTTTTTATTAGTCGAACGTGACTATACCTCAAACCACCTTTGCATTCACCTCACTGCCAGTTCCCTCTGTATCATGCATCAGTGCCAAGGGGGATATAGCTGAAAATTGCAACATTTCCATGCTACATGGAAGTCTCATCAAACACCATCTATATAGCAGCAAAAATACCACACCCTGTAAGAATCTGCAGCATTTTTATTAGCAGAGAAACCTTTTTCATATCGAACTTTTACATAACAAATGTAAACACTCTGCCTTGAAGGCACATGCAAATGGAAAATACTGTAAAAGAGATGAAGACTCTTACAGCCACTTTCTTTTACTATTTTCAAGCATTTCTTGAAAGCCAGTACTGCAGCAGGCATTTAAAGATGTAATAAACAACTGAGTACAAGAGCTATAAAGCTCTCTGTTAGCCCAGAGATTGTTTCTGATGCATATACAGCTGAAAACAGAAGAAAAGTAAAGTTTCCCTGTCTTTGAAAAAAGCAGATTACTTTGAAAGTAGGTTAAAAAAGAATTTTTAGGATTGTGGATTTTTAAATCTGGCTCATGCATGAAAACACAGAAAACAGTGGTATTCAAAGAGGTCTAAAAGAAAGAACTTGGTTCCTACCTCTTTTCTTTTAGGGTTTTTTTAATGCAGCAGCTCCAAGACTACAAACAGACCCAGCCTAGCAACAGGGCTGCCAGGGAAGTCACTGGCCTTGCTTTTTAAAGGGAAAGAGTCAGATTCCCTCCCATAAGCCTTCAAATATATCCACTTAAAAAAAAAAAAAAGTAAAATATGATGAAATGATTACAGCTTCTGCAAACATCTGCACATTTCAGTTACTGCCGTGACTTGGAAAAGAATATTCACTGTATATTTTTGAAGGATCAGAAATGATTATTTCTGACTGAAATACGATAAAAACAGTCACTCTTCCTAACTTTAAGGCACAACTCTGCTAAATTATCTGGCTAATTTCTCTCTGCTTCCTCTGTAAGCAGAGGAGAAGCATATCCTGTCCATGAGACATGTAAGATCACAGCGATGAAGTTACGTATTCCCGGGTATGAGTTGTTTGCTGAGGAGCATGCCTCCCTCTGCTGACTACAGAGGGGTACTAGACCTTGAGAGATTTGTGTTCCAAATTTCAGATAAATGAAATTTGGTTAGATGAATTTCAGCCTGACCTTCAGCCCTGACATCAGTCATGTAGGGATAAATCTTGAATATGAATTTGACTTCAAATAAAGTTAGTACCTACCAGCTTTTCAAGTGATGCCTCTGTTTTCCCATGCATTAAAATATTCAAAAAGAATATTAACCCAAATTGTATCAAAAAGATATTTGGGTACTGTTAATTACAGATGAAATTTACAGATCAACATAAGCCTCAGCAAACTTTCTAGTGTGCAGTGTTTAGGAGGAGTCACATTGAAGAAAAAAAGGAAGATTGGGCGTTTGCATTTTTAATTTGCAAAGAGGAACTGTCACAGCTGGAAACACCTTGTATGCCAGCAGTTTTCAAGAATCAGAGAGGAACATGACGAGAGGACTGGTTTCATACACAGCTCATACGCAGTGGTCTGCAGTGTCTGCTCAGCCTCACAGTATCACCACAAATAAGAACATGATCTGATGGGTTGAACCTTCACATAAGGCTTTGGCAACAAGTCACATTAAACATCTTGGTTTGCTAATATGTCTGCGTTTCTTCCAGTTTCGGAAACAGTTGTGCAAGCAGTTAAAACGATGGACAAATAGGAATAGCTCAGTGTAAGGAACATAGCTGTAATCCCCTGAAGGAGCAGAGCGGGACCCTTGCTCGGCAGGGCGGGAAGTTGCTTAAGAGCACACGTCAGTACAGCGGCAGCCCTCACAGGAGCAACACAGAACTCAACCACATGCACTTCCTGGAGCTGGGATCAACTCGTTTGTCCCAGTCAGCACTGTGAAAACAGCAGCACGGCCAATGTCTTTGCTTGCCGTGGACAGCAGATGTAGTTCTCTGAATGAGCTGGATCAACTTAGTTAGGTAGAATTCTGCCACTTGCTTAGTCATAAGACTGACACTTGGCTAATGGCAGTCCAGGATGGCCTTAGGTCTAGGCAGAGCACAAAGGGGCTGGTACCCGTGAACTGTGAGGAGAAGCAAAATGACAAAACAGGTCTTCAAAACCAGACAGCATGGGAGCACGGGCTGGAGACGGGCGGGGCTTCCCCTCCCTAGCTCAGGAGGGCTGTCATGTGCTGTCCATGTCCTATTGGATATGGGGCCATCCCATCCTGCATATGTTGCACGGATCGTTGGCCCCATGTCCTGAGGGAGAACTGCTTTAAAAGCAAAAAAAGGATAGAGTTTATTTTCAGTCTGCGAGGATAATGTAAGGTCACAAATACCATATGCAGCTCTTCTTTTTCTGCCTGGAATCAAAAGCAAAGCATGTGAAAACAAGTGGGGGAAAAAAAAACCCTCAAATTATTACTTCATACTTCGAGCAACTCCAGAATATGAGTTTTTAGAACAGGAATTTCAGCTAGTCCCAATCTAAGGGAGATCATCAAGGTGAGAGGAAGAGGACGCAAACTGTACTCATCTTGGTTATATTTAAATGATTTCACCTTACTCCATCATGCTACAAAAGCAAAATAAATGCCTTCAAGTTTGTCACAGAAGAAAAAGAAATCACTGCTTGCAACCAGAACATCCAACAGAATATAGAGGAAAACAGGTCATGTGGAGAGGAACAAAGCTGCTGCTTTGATGTTGGTGTTGGTGGCAGCCTAGTTTTCAGATGATTAAAGAGATTGCTTTCCAAGTCATTGTTTTAAATTCTTTGCATCCTGCACGTGGAAAGTGCTAGTGGCTTCCACTAATGCTGTGAGTGCTAAAATGTCACAAACTACGTTACTCTTCTTTCACTCAATTCAAGCAATTTCACCTATCCTTACCAAGAGGTCGGTCTGAGAGCATTTTGAGAATCTCAACTTGTTTGTTTGTTTTTCAAGAATTCAGTGATTTTGTCATTCTGTTAAGGGTGTTTCTGTTGCAGAAAAATTTTGTGAATGTAGCACTCCATTTTAGATTGTACTTAGGATTCTGACAGGTGTTTTAAATTTTAAAAGAAACAAAATTGTCACTTCCTTGGTGTGTGCTGAAATATTCCAGGATATGTTTAGGTTTATTGCACCTCAAATTAAGTGTAAGTATTTTTTATATACCTGAGTGTGCTGATTTTGGCAACATGAAGAGATGATCTAGCCCACCTTAATATACTGCAATAATATTCTGGAGGACAACCAAATTATTGCAGTGGAAGTTGCCCCAGGAAAAACTTGAGCAGTGTTTCACAAGAGTTGAAGCGAGAGGAGGGGTCACAAGGGATCTCTTGCATCTTTGTATGGGTCATTTTTCATGTTGTGTTCATCAGTCCGAAACTTCTTTTTAATTTTGAGGCATGTAAAATTCTGTATTAAATTTTCCACATAGCAGGTTCTCTCTAAGATCAGAAAACTTGTTTAACTTTTTCCATCTCTAAACTCTAGTCTAAGCTAGTCATTCTGGTGTTCTTTATAATTAATTCAAGCAGACAGGTACCTCTAGTTTTCTGCTGTTAATGTCTGGGGACTTTCAAGCACTCTCCTTCTCTCCCTCACAGAGGTCCACGGTTCAGCAGGGCAGTTGGTGCCTCCTCACCCACGCATTATGTTGTGAGCAGTAGACAGCTGAGAAACCTTGAGTTTACTGACACATGAAAGAACATGATTTATACAGAAACAATTTATACAGAAACAATAAGCTTGACATTGGCCAAACTGTCTAAAATGACATGTTTGACCACGGACTGATTCAGCGTGGGTATAAAACTAGCCCATAGATCTTCTGAGTTTGAGTCATGTGTCCCCCTGGAAGAAGTGGGTCTGCGGTCAAGGACTCTCCCCTCGGGACAGGTAGGGATGGGATGGGATGGGATGGGATGGGATGGAATGGGATGGGATGGGATGGAATGGGATGGGATGGCTCCCGAGATAACTCCTTGAGGTTGAGAGCCCTGAGCCATTCCGACAGATGTAAAACAGAGATTTACTCCATCTATTTCTTTCCACTGATGATGGAAAGCTGACATTTGGTTTTGCCCAGGCACTGATCTTTTAGAGATTATGTTGGATGAACTTCATGCTAATATTTGCCACTGTGGGAACAATCTACACGGCAGAAGATTTTCCTTCCAGGAAAAGTAATTACACTCAGAACTGAAGTATATAAATCATATCCTGAGTAGTCCCAAGTATCGTCTTTTTTTGTATATATGTACTATTAAAACTCTAGATATTCTTGTCTTCCATATAGAAGTATAATTTATATATATAATTTATATATTTAATTTTTCATTTACTTGAGGCATTAGCTCAATGCATTGATAGGATGTGTGCGATCAAAACAAAAAGAAATGTAAGATAACTGAGAAATTCCTGAAGTCACATGGGATTTTTCCATGCCAGTGTGAGGAAGAATCATGTCTCTCTGAGATTCAGAAACACTGGCATAATTATCCCCAGCTTTCAATGTTGACTTAAGTAGTTATTACACAGAAATTAGTATTACCTGTAAATGCTCTGTCTGATGGTTCTAAACAGCATATACTGAAACAAATAATTTGCTTGTTGAAAAAATGCATTTACTTCTTGAGGAAGCTGTACCAATTAAGTGGAACAGTGCAGGTGCAACTCAGCAGGTGAAATATCATCAGCCCATCAAGAATATTAATGTACTTTATCACCTACTGAAATACATATAGAAAGTATGCCAGATTTTCACATAAAACAGAGTTTCCTACTTACCAAGTTGCCTAGTACAGCATCAGTATCGTTAACCTGATTATGAAATAAATGCCAGTGGGTAAATTAAACCTGTTAGTGAAGAACGCTTCAATAATTGTATAAATGAATAAATATGAACTGAACTTCTGCTTGTGACCTGTAGAAGATAAATAAAAATAAAGTATAATATAAACAGCATCAACTACTGAAGCAGACACAGTGGGGGGACCAAACAAGCATCCTACCAGATTTTTATATTTCTGCCTATCGTAAAGCCACATAAATGCTATTAGGCAGAGTTAAACAGATTTGAAGAATGTAGATTACATTTTCAGTATTTATTTCCATTGGTATTTTTTTCCTCTTGTCTGAACATTGTCAAAAAATCTTTAGGATGAATTTTACTTATAACTGCCTGAAAAATTTACATAGCAGCACAAACCATATGGATTTGAAAATCAGTAGTGAGGAATAGGGGTGTTAATTCATATCAACATGGCAATAACTATTTGAAGATGGAGTTTTGAGTGCAACTAAGATTTTTAATTAGGTACCTAGGATAAAAAGGTTCAGTAACAGAACATTTGAACACATGACTGACCCATCTTGGCACTCTATAATGCATAAAGAATGTCTGAAAGAGTAAAGATGTTGAGGGTATTTTGTTTCAAAAAACTTTACTTTTATATACATGTATTTGCCCACATGTCTCCCAAGTAAATATGTATATTTTTCCTCAAGAATTTCAGGAATGTGGATCTTGTTAATGCTGTTGGCTGGCGTCCCGGCAGCTTCAGGCTTGTGTGAAATCTTGCTGCCCTGCTCAGAAAGCCCAGGGGCTGGTGTTGCAGCAAGGCGAGCTTTCCCCATCGGATTGTTCCTGCTGATACTGATTTCTCTCTGCTGACCGCGAAGTCTAGATGTCCTACATAGTTCAGGTGTCTAATTTTATATAACATTGTGGCAGAATGCCATACTAACTGTGTAGAAATCTTTGATTGATTATAAATTTAATCCCAAAGAGATTCTGCTTGTTTTTGTCCTACAACCTTATCAAACCACACCAAAGCAAACCGAAAACCAAAAACCAACCAACCAAAAAACCAAGAAAACCTCCAACACTTTGGAGGCAAATAGATCATGCAAACAGGGAATCTTTTCTTACCAAAACCCAGAGGAATATTTTTGTTCGGCCTAAATAATAGGCCACTCTTAAAAAAATGCATAATTTAAATTGGAAAACTGAGTGAACCTAAAATGACTTTTCAATGACTGTATGAACATAAATTTAAAATTATGAAATAGAGTAATTTTCAACATAGGTATGTCTAAAACTCATCTTTTATGTTTCATCCATTTTAGAAGATTATTACAGGGCAGCAATTTTCTTTTAGTAAGGATTGTAACCAGTCACCTTTCATTATAAAGCCCTATTTTTTTTCTCTATGTACAAAGTTAGTTTTGCCTGAAAATTGACAGATTTATGCCAACTACTACCTTTGTGCCTGCAGTGCCCAAAGAAATGTCCTATGAAACTTCAGTGCAAGCAGTGCTGAATATTCTTTGTAGCCCTTTATGCTTTGTATAGTTTCTGATAGTTCCAAAGAACTGACATAAATCATTGTTATAAACATGATGACTGGGCAGTATTTTGCACTCATTTTGTGCTAATTTGCAAATACAAATGGTTAAAATTTATAGTGATAAACAAAATCTATAAGTGGTCTCTATATTTTTCTCAGGAAGACACCTTTGTATACCAACAATTAGATGTCTGGTTAGAAAATAAACTGCTTGCTCTTCTACCACAAAACTTCCACTAAATAAATAAATGTACAGATCCTTTTGCTTTGTGGATAGAACTTTGTGTCTATTATAAAGCAATGATTGTGTACTCAAAGACATATACATTAATACATATCTATATAGCTTGGGAAATGAGAGGGCAGATACAGGGTGAGCAGATTAATGTTCCATGTGTAACTGTAGTGCTAACATCTCCTCTCTCATATTGCAATCTCAGCATTTTGTGCAATTTATTGGTTGTAGTTTTGTAAATTAAATTAAGTATACAGAAAAAAAACCCAGAAATTCACCCCTTTCTGAGTAATCAACAAAGTGGGAGTAGGTGCCTCTTAACAAGTGCTGAAGCTTGAAGCTGTAGGAATAACTATTAGAAACAACAAGCTTCTGTAAACTGAGACTAGTAAAATAAAATCATCATTTCTTGCAGAATAACTGCATCTTTAAACACTCAATTAAAGATTTCCAATCTTGAATCTCCAGATATTGAATGTTGAAAAACTCATTATATTTCTGGGTGGGTTTTGCAATGATTAATTGATTAGCACCCTTGGTAAATTCATGTCTTGTTCCCTATGGGAATTTACACAGTTTCTCTTTGTTGAATCTTGTTATGAATGAAGTGCCATTTTTTCTCTGGACAGGCACTTACAGACTCTGATCAAATCACCTCCTAACCTTTCTATTGACAAGAAAAATAAACTAACCTGCTTACATCTCTCGTGCAACCAATATGGCCAGAATTGCAAACATTCTTTTTTTTTTTTTTTTTTAAATTTTCCAGTAGCTTTTTGAAATGTTGGCATGAGTAAGAATTTCATAAGTACTACGACTCCTGATTCCTTCTTGTTATGTAATTCCACTGATGTGTAGTTCCACTGATCCTACAGCCAGAGCCCTGGAACAACAGCCCACTCTGATGACTCATCTTGAGCTGATTATCCATGATGAGCCATCTACCATTTCCAAGGCCACAGAATTCCTGCCATCCTTTATCTTGTGTGTGGCTTGTGTTCATTTATCAGTATTTGGCCGTATGTGAATATAAGTAAGCCTAAATTACTGTTGTGACTCAGTTTGTTTTATAATTCATCCTCATAACTGGTTACTATTCTAGCTTTTTTTTTTTTTTTTTTTGCATAAATTTTGAAAGCAAAAAGTGTGTATTTTGTTCCATGTTTTCATGAAAATATGGAACGATAGTGGAGGAATAACAAATTCCCTTGGAATTTCATTGAGACTACCCACATTGGATACTGATTGTCTATCTGCGAGTTTTCAGTTGTCTCAGACATTTTAGAATTATTTTATACATTTAATACATTTGTATTAATACCTGTTCTTTTATCGCTGTCATTGGACAATTCTCAGCTGCTATAAATGCACATAACTTCATTAGGAGGTGAGCTAGCTGTGAATACCTTTTGTTGGTGAAAATATCAGATGAATTGTTCTGGTGACCTGTTCAGGTGAATTATAAAGCAACTATTGCGGTTTTATTGCTTTGCATTTTCTAAATTAGTATTTTGCCATTTTTTAAATGTTTTTTCTCATCTTAAAATAGCCAAAGATGGATTTTTTTCCAATTACTCTGTTTTACTTCAATGTCATATAGAAAATAGCCATTCTACATTGCAACATAATATATTTTATATATAAAAAAATGTACATTATCTTAATTTTGTTTAAATAGTATTATAAACATAAGTTTCAAGAAGAGTCAGTCCTGGAGTGATGCAGTCTTTTTTTATTTATAGTTCCTTTTGTTATCCCTGCTGTTTGGTAAAGAATCCAGTTTGGATTCTAGAAACATTCTTCTGAACCTCTGAATTCGGTTCTTGTCAAAGCGAAAAATAACTCCCATATTCTTTCTCTTTAATTACGTCCCCAAAGCTTGGCCAGATAAAATCCTGTGTTGAGCTGTCCAATCTGGATGTGATTTGACATCATCCACTTCAGAGCTCGTCTTCGTCTGATAGGGCATCAAGGTAATCCGTATCAACATATAAGAGAAATCCAGAAAACAAACTGTCTGCCCATGTGGGATCTGCAAAGAGACCGTTTTGGTCAGTGTAGAAGATCTCAAGCCACACTTCGTCTTCTGGCTGAAGATAGATCACTGTGGATCCCGAAGCTACGTCATGGTTTCCCGTGTTTGCATCAAATGTCTTTATCCGGTACTTCCCGTTATGAACCAGCCCAATTGCAAGATGCTTATTCGCTAAGGTGATGTCATAAGAAAAATAATAAATCCCTGGGATGGCACATATAAACTTCCCTGTGGAAGGGTTGTAATGCTCACCCTCATTGAAGAGGACTTTATTGAACACGATTGGTAATCTTTCCTCTGGGTAGCTGGTGGTGATGCCAACAGAAAAGGCGGATTTCAGAACTATCTTTCCACATTTACAGACCCCTGGTGCACCTGGCTCTCCTCGGTCTCCTTTATCTCCCTTAGGTCCAGGTGGTCCAGCTGGACCTACTTCACCTTTGGCACCAGTCAATCCTCCAGGTCCTTTTTTACCAGACTGACCTTGGTCTCCTTTCTCTCCAGCTGGTCCTAAAGGCCCAGTCTTTCCTCTTAAACCTTCAAAAACATTTTAAGTTAGTTAATCATTACGTAGATCATCTCAGTAAATGACTATGTGGGCTATGATGTGTGTCTGAACAAACAAACAAAAAAGGATCAGAATTTCAAAATATTTCAAAAATACTTTCAAAATGCTGCCGATAACTTTGTGACAGGAATGGCAATTGAAGCAATTGGACTCTGCAGCCCGTGAGTCTGTTACTTATTTCTACGTGCCTAGCTTTTTTCATGCTCCTTGATTGCACTTACTAATTATATACATCTGCATTTTTTTTTCACCTTGAAAGTGTTTAAATGTAATCACTCCTTTGCTAATTGAAGTATTGACAATGCTGATGTTTTGGAAAGTTAGCAGCATGGTAACCTATATGATGGTCCTTATGTACAAGATATTTCTTACTACTTGAGCATTTTGCAGTGTACCATAGGACTTCTTAATCTTTTATTTCAGGCTAAGGGCACAAATTAAACTAATTATTTGACACCCCTGCTGCCACACATATTTTTTCCCCCCCCAATCGTTTTGTTAGCATTTATGCAAAGCAAGACTATGTGTTTATATTTATTTACATATACTTCAATATATGTAGATTAGACCTATCTAAATATATATAAACATGTCTTCCTTTTGTGTATATACATGCATACACGCAGGCACACAGATCCATACACACATTCATCTTTTATATCGTTATATAAATATCTGTAAGAGTAATGATGAAAAATCTCTATTTGTCACACTACTGCATTAATTTACATGAATATTCAATACCTGCAGTCCCTTTTTCACCTTTTTCTCCCTTCCTGCCATCTCTACCATCTCTTCCTGGAAGACCAATACGTCCATGTGGCCCTGGGGATCCATTAGCTCCGGGAGGACCTGCAGGGCCTGGCAAACCAGGTATGCTACAAATGTATCTCGTGTAGTAATTTTCTCCTTTGAACTGGCTTTGAAGAGGCTGTTCACTTGTATATATGGCAAAACTTGTAATGTAAAGCAACACAAACATCCTCGTATCTGGAAAAAACACATAAGGCAATTTATGCATATTGTAACACTAGTTTTTAGGCAGTCCTGAACATAACGGTAAGACTACAATGTGTTTTGCACATATACACACATAGGGAGATCAACCTGGGATGTCTGAAATAGCAGCATTAACGTTTTGAATCTCTGTATGAAGAAAAGAGGAAAGTCTGTCATGTTGCAGCTTTTCTGAGTCAGTAGTATTTATCACTCTACGTCTTCCAAATAACCTGTAAAATGACATAGTATACCTGGCTTATTTGGACCACATTTTGACACTTTCTAAAAACAACGTGGATTTTTCAGTGCAAAGCCCCTTGCTTGCAAGAGTTTATTTTGTCTTTTGACTTGTGTAAGCTTTACTGAGCAAAAGACTTTTCTGGGATGGTGTTGTACCTGTCCTTGGAAGACCTGCAAGTAGGAATTACCTTTTATTTTAAGGAGAAACCTTTATTTCACTTTGAAGCTTTCATGATTGTAAATAATTCCCCAACCTGAATTATTTCTGAAAGCAGAAACTTTCTAGGTATGTCAAAAAGGTGCCAGTAAGAGACCCACAGCTTCAGTATTTAGTAGCAAACCCCTTTGATCACAGCACCAGTAACTGCTTCCATCAGTCAGGTAGAATCAGACAGCAGCTCTGTGGGTAATGGATGGAGGATGAATGAGCTGCTAATACTACTTCCAATCTGGCTTGGAGTGCTGTAGGAAATGAGCTGTGTTGCAATATCTTGCAAAAAAATAGTTCCTTAAAGCCTTATATTTCAGCAGCTGTCTGTTTTCATAAACAATTGAATGTAAGTTGGATTTCTCTGTTGCCCCAATGGGGAAACAAAGAAAAAAACACCCTGTACAAACAGTAACCTGCTGAGGAGTTACAGTACCTTATATACAAAGATGTCTTCAATTAGTGTTGCATTAGCAGTGAATCAGTCGTAGGTCTGGTGAAATTCTGCAAGTCGTTTTTTCCAATTTTCTTGCTGGACTCTCAGAAATTCTCCAAGGGTTTTCTGTTAGTGCTTTCCATTTCTTCAGAACTAATTTACGGCATGAAAGGAAAACAAAATCCACAGGTTTCTGTGAGAAGAGGAAGAAGTAGAATGGGGAATTCAGAAAAATATCTTTATAAAATACCATCTGACTTTGTTACAGTGAAACCCAAATTCATTCTCAGAGTCACCGTTAAAGAAGTTGCAAAGAGGATCAGCCTAGAAAGCCATGTTTTCATTCTCATCTCTGTTATACTGACTGGCATTCACTGGAAGATTTAGCACCCAAACAGTTAAATTTATCTGCACTTCATGAAATTTCATACAGTACATGCTAAGGGCAGATCTGTTTAGAGGAAAAACATCAGCAATTAAATATACACATACAAACTCTTTAGCAAAAAGCTTTTCTATTTCATAGAATAGAAAATGAAAGACTGTGTGTTGATATCATGCAGAAAAAAAAGCATGAAAATATTTTAGTACCAGAGAAATAAGTCATGTTCCAAAATTATATTCTTCTTTTCATATTAAACATCTCATATTGAATTGGCACAATCTAAACTATTAATTTTGCTGTCATTTGATAAAGGCTTACAATATGAGCAGGCACAACAGCCCTCTTAAGAGTGGATTAACATATGAATGCTTACCATTGCCGGAGAGCAGCCAATGATTACGCCAAGCAAGTAGTTAGTTCAGGCATGAACTTCATAGCAGTATTTGCTCTGATATACTGAATGTGTTACCCCAGTAAAGCTCATGGGATCTAAATCAAGGGCAACAAACCTTCCTGCATGGGAGAACAATTTCAATCATCCAGGCAGGAGGGAGCTGCCTGGAGGGAATTCATGCCTCACACTGCATATATATATTACACAAAGCTGGTGGATAGGAAGCAGAGGCAGCCTAAGAATCAAGGACTGGAACAAAAACTGCCCTTTGCCAGATGAACGTCTGAACAGTAGGCTAGATATTCCCACACTGTGTTGCTCATGAGCCAAGCAAAAACAGTATCAACAACTGCTGTTTTTGCCTGTAATCTTTTACAAATCAGAGTAAAAGCCTTCACACAGCTGCTCCTGTTACAGCCTGGCCAGTAACTTCTTGTACCCGAAACAAATTAGTCTGGGACATGTGTTTCTTCTGCTAAGGCCATGGGAAAATGTCATGTGGGAAAGGTAAGGAGAATTGGGTTACAAGAGAGAATGTACCTTGGATGGCTGGGTAGCTGTGGCTGGGGAAACAGTTTGCAAGGAGGAAATCGTAGGGATTTGGAAAATGAAGAACAGGAGTTAAGGTCTTGGTTTGGAGAGCTGGCAAGTGTGTTAAGAAGTGACGGGCCTGTGAGACAGTGGGTGAGGAATGCAGGAAGAGGAACAGATGGAGGATTGGGTGGAAATGGTGCTCATGTTCAGGTGATAATGTTTACAGTCTTGAATTTAGGTTGCTTTCAGTGGTGGTACCTAAAGAAATGGCACTAGGCCACTGAGTCAGGACCTCTCTTGCCTCTTGCATTTCTTGCTGCATAATAGTCCAGCTTTAAAAGGAGGGGTAGAATATCCGTCTCTTCTTTATGACAGCAGTCAGTCAAAGCATCTACTGGATGACCATGCTAGTCTGAAGCTCATCATGCTCATCAGTTTTAGTGATCAGTGATTTCTGGAGCAGCTTTTCTAAAGGGAAGCTTGATCTGTGCCATTACTGTCGTCATAACCTTACCCAAGCAGTGGAATCACCGCCTTTGTGTACAGCCCAAAGATCATCTGATTCTTTCAACAAGTGATGGTTGCTCCTTCCTCCTACCCCCAATGTGTTCTCTCCCCCTCAACCTGAGCTCCCTGTAAACTGCGTGTAGGTGGGGGCTAACTGCGCACGAGCCAACTAAATGCAGATGATGACGATGAATCAATCATCTCCCTCCCATAATTTGGGGGAGAGGGGCCCCTAGAGCCCTTTGAACTCTCCTGCACAGCAGTGGGCTGCACTGCAGAACCTCCTCTTGAGCAGGGGCGACTCTGGAGGTTTCTCCCCAAAGCTGAGAGATTCTTTACATGTGACAGATCCTTGGTAAGTGATTAACAGCATGCTAAAACCTTTGGGAAACTTTGCTAAACTCTGTGATTCATTGTGCACATAAATGCTTAGACAGAAACCATTGACCAGGTCTGGGAATAGGATTCGATCCAGTCGCTCCAAGACTCCTCTCAGAAGGGATTTGGAGAGCAAGGGGGTCCATTCCAAACCTCACAACTCAACAGGGGGGTCTCCCTGACACTTGTGAACAACTGCGTGGATCTTGCCATTAATCTTTGTTAAATTATTGTCTATTTACAATCAAATCCCTATCTGACATCAATAAAACATATTTCTGCTTATAGGAGAAGTGCATCTCACTCATCTATGACACATCAGAAAAATATTTTAAAAGCTATGATGATCCTAATGTGTTGTTTCAATCTGTGAACATGACAGACCTGCCTTGAAAACTGAATCTGTATATCGTGTTGCCATCCTTTGTGATGAACAAACTTTAGTTTCATGTCTTTAGGAACTCTCATTGAACTACCAATACACTCAGGCTATGCCATTAATTTTTAAGCTTAAGGAATTGCGACAATTTTGCAGCTTTTAGCCGTTCTAGTATATCATCAAATAGTCTTCCCTTGTTCAGCTATACAGATTGTAATTCTAAAATTTAATCGTTGTCTCTTTGAAACATCATAAAATATTTTCCCTGAACTTTTTGTAAATATGGGAGTCAAAATCCAGTATTTATTAGTCACAGCTGTATGCTTTGTTACATGTATGTTAGCTTTGAGTTCACTATGTCTATACATATATACACAAGCATTTGAGGAGGCTAAGAAGACAAGTTTTAGCCAGTAGAAACACTGGTAAACATTTCTAAGAAAACAGTCTGTTAAAGGCCTTATTAGCAGTGATGACATTTATTGCTGTCACTCACTTAAGTTTGCACTTAGGTTTGAACACTCTGACCATAATAAAACACTTTCTCACTATGATGGTGGTTGAGCACTGGAATAGGTTACCAAGGGAAATTGTGAAGTCTTCATCCTTGGAAATATTAAAAACCCAAATGGACATGGTCCTGGGCAACCTACTGTAACTGACTGGTGGAGCAGGGCGAGTTGGAGCAGGTGATTTCCAAGAGTCTCTTCCAACCTCAACTCATCTGTGAACAGTCACCTTCATAACTAGGGGTACTGCGGTTAGATTCTTCAACCAAGTCTCAGCTTAAAATCAAGACCAGGAGTTCTATGTGGTTTATTTTCAAAATGTCAAAGCCGTGGGTGTAGTTTTCTTTCTCAGTTTCTGAGTCCAAACATAGTCTTTCTTTCTGGTTCCAGCTGTTCCCCTTATTTAGCGAGTTATTTATATTAAACCTGTCTTAGAAGGTGATCAAGGCATATGTAAGTGAAATATTCTGACTAAGCTAGGGGGAATTTTGACACGTGAATTGGCAAGTGAAACAATTTTACTGCCAACTCTGTTAGAACACATAAGTAAATGAAATGTGACAGAAGTTGTCTTGACAGAGAGCTGAGAAGCTTGGCCAGTGGCTGTTTGCAATGACATACAGACAGCAATGAGTTTGCTAACTATTTCTTCATTGGTGAAAGGTGACCTTGACTTAACACTGGAAGACTAAACAAAGCAATTATCCTGCAAGTAGAATATGGACTTCTGTAAAAGGTGTCCTTTATTTTAAAATAAAAGCACAGGAGACATGAATCACAGCGAAGCTATCTTCAGGGATAACTAGCAGTTAGAAAATTTAGCTACGAATCCATCAGGAGTCAATAGTGCTGAGGTATGTAGGCATCCAAAGATGTGGATAGATGCCTAGAACAATATTCAAAATCACCCGTATGTCCACCTTCCACTTAATTCCTTTCATTTCAGGCAAACTTATTTTTTCTGGTTCCTCCCCAACATCTACCAAAGTTTATTAGAATTTCTATACCTTATCTTAGATCATTTTGTTTTATCAGCTTCCTGATGACATAAGAGACATCGAGAACAGACTGGGAAAACAGTGTTGGAGGGCATGGAGAAGAGGTCCCTGCGTAACAGCATATTGTACCAAGAGCAGTGTTTACCATTTAAAAAGATAATTATTCAGGGAAGGCTTCCAGACCCTGGGGGGAATGTTTCTCCCCTAGGTTGTCATTTTCTTCTGGAAGCTCATCACATGATATCACCTATGTACTATGTCCTTCTGGACTCCACAAGAGGAGTAGGCACCCAGCCAGAGCTGAAGTGTCTACATCAAACTTGGGAAAAAATGAGGAAGCAATTGAAATGCCTGATCAGATCTACTCTGGCTGATTTTCCTGAAGTGAGCTGGGCAAGGTTCACATAAGACTCCTCTGCTGCAAAAGCAGTGGAAACAACGACCTGGCGCAGGGAGCAGCTACATTCAGCTGAGAGCAGCAACCTCTTATCTCAATTTTGCTGGGTATGGAAGAGGACATAGAGGACGTGTGTCCAGGACTTAAGAGTAGTCTTTTTGTTTTCTTTTTTTTTTTCTTTTTTCATACTCCAGTCATGATTATGTTAGCAGTATATTTAAGCAGACTACTGTTGCAACACAAAAAGACATTAACTTTTCGAAGAGGGGCACTAGAAATTCTGCCTATATGGGCAAATCCCCAACTAATGCTGGAAAAAACTGGCTTGCTAAACACTATTCATTGTGGTCCTTTCAATCCAGACGGTATTTTAAACATCCCCTAACACACTGGGGAGTGCAAAGGTAATATAAGGTCACCTTCTTCTTTGCTTTCTTCAATTATAAATGCTACACTTGAATTTTCTAACTTCCAAATTTGTTTATGTTAGTCTTTGACAGGACTATGGAGGACTGTTTACTTTATACAACAGTTCGAAGATGTAAGACATTATAAAACTTATATATTTAGAGTTTAACTTAAGCATCTTAAATCAGTCTGAATTTTATTAATGATAGTTTGTATGTTGTGACATATAAAATCATCATAAAACCAGGCATTTCTGAAGTGCTCAGTGTTGGCCAGGATGTGCTCCCTGGAAAGGCAGAACTTTGCATGGCAGTAGGTCTTAGACCATATAAAACACTCCTGAAGAAAAATGAGTACAGCTGCCAGACTTCTGCCTGAAAACCTTTAAAAGATAACTGCATAATCATGCAATTCAAAACAACCTTAGAAAGCTAGTGATCTGGAATTTAACATTGTTAGGTAACAAGTAACTTCGTGGTGCTAATATATTTGGCCAAAATTGTCAGCATTTCCTTCAAAACCTTGATTAGAAGCAGCTCATATGACATTCACACATAGAAAGTGCATCTTGCAGGGTGGGGAAGTCAGGTATTTAAGTCCAACTGAATGATCCATAAACCCTTTGATATACAAGTGCAGCACGAGAACCTGCCATAGTGTTGGTTTTCTGAAGAGAGTCGCTTCAGACCCATCTCCTGGAGCGGTGCTGAGGAACACATGTACTGCAGAGAGCAGAAGAGCTGGGCCAGGAGATAGGCTCAGGCTGTGCACACTCAGGTAGCTCAATGCCTGAGCAACACGTGGCCCTGCAAATGCTGCTTCTGCCCAGAGGTGCCTGCGGGTCTTTTGACCCATTCTGCACTGTTGTCACATTCAAGAAGACCAAAATCTTGCAGCCTCAATGTGAAACTGAGAAGCATAACTTAAAGGGGAGCTTTTGGCTGTGAAACTAAATCTCACAGAGGCAAGGCACTCAGGAGAGGGTGTCTTATGTTACTGTAAATCTGTGGGCCTTGATATTCTGAAAGTCTAAGGCATCTGAAAATAAAGTCTTTGAGAATTTTGAAAATACTACCCTGTAACCTGAGTAAAGGGTTGTAGCATATGGACGTTGGGTGTCCCCAGCACCTGGGACTACTAGCTGTGTCTCAGGAGCCAGGCTCTCATGTCATTTACACCTCTGTTCCTCCCCTCAGCTGCAGTGCTATTACACCAGACTTGCAAATACATGAGATAAAAATCTGGACTCGCATCAGTATCATTTTCTAACAGTTACCACCCACTCTGAATAAAATCCTGTCCTTGTGGAGGGACTCTACCTCAAAGCTATTACTTCAGATGCATTGCCTCTATGTTTATACTGGAATAGGAGGAGGACAATTTGGCCTAGTGTAGTCACATTTGTGATTGTTATGGTTAATGTCAAATTCTTGAGACAGCAGCCAGGAAGATATAAAAATAGAATGAACTTTATGTAATGTCTGCTTTTGGGTAATAGCAAGTTTTTAATTAATGCTTCTTACTGATTAGATCAGATCTTTGAATAACAACTTGATTTTCAATGAGGATAAGCATTCTTTTTTTCTCTGAGACTGAGTTACATGCACATTAGAGAGCCAGCTGTAAAAAGTTTGGAGCTATCACCTTCAATTTAAATTTTATATTTTATGGTCTATTCTTATTTAAACAAAGACATTTCTACAGAAGAGTGAGAAGAAAAGGGCATTTTGCCTTTCATTGTGCTCACAGAAAGACTGGCTACATCTAAGCCTAACCTCTGCGAACCCAGAGGGTTTATTGCAAATTCCAGGTCCCATTTCAGCAGCCCAGGAGAGCAGCACACCAGGTGTGTGTGTGAGCATTCATTCTGTGGCAATTATTTAATTTTACATGATTCTCTTTCATCACCAGTAAAACAATAACATCAGTAAAAATGGAGTTAATACAGCACTGCTGATGGCAAAGTAGGTTATTTCAAAAGGACCTTCCAGATTCTGCTTTTCCTAAGTAATTGTGAACTGCTGTTTCATATTTCAAATCATTTTTTCCACAGGACATTAAAATACACAAAGTCAGCTTGACTCCTGAAGTTTCTCTTGGTATTGTGCAGATGAGGTCTAGCGTGCTGATAGTTGGACAGTTTTGATTTTGTAACAGACCGTCAGTTCTGCTTAATATAAGAACAAAATTCAAGGCATCATGTAATTGGGCATATCTCTATTGAAAACAGGTGCCTTGTACTGATAGTTAGCCTTGAAAATGCTTTCGCATTTGGTTTCTTGCAATGATGATTTTACTGTTTTTTGAGATTCATCCTCTATGGGAAGCATTTGTTCTCTTGGGTTCCTCCAAAGAGTATCATGAGAAGGTGCAGCAAACTTGACACTCTATAGTAGGAAAGGTCTGACCTTTGCCTGACAAGTCAAGTTACCTTGACTTTATTCTACACATGTGTGATGCTGAACGGTGATCTCTGGAGGGTCTACATGGGTCCTCAGTGACCATTTCTAGGTGGTGTGAAGCTCATGGCATGCTTGGCAACCTATTTCATTTCAGTTTCACTTGAATTTGTGCTAATCTCAGGCTGCCAGCAAATTCTACCTATTCTTGAATTAGGTGATGTTATAATCAGCCTAGGAGGTCCCCAACTCATCTTCAGAACAATGAGGAGGCCAGCATCTGTCAGACAGAACAGATGGAGACCCAAATACATCCACATGGCCAGTAATTGTATGTTTGAGTGCATCCTAGGCTGCCCGCTGCACTCTGCCCTGGGGATGCCATGTCCTTGCCTGTTCCTTCAGGCGAGGAGGAGGAAGGACAGGCAGGCAGCACGGAGTCACAGCTACGAAGGGCACAGTCTTGCAATCACATCTGCAGTGAAAATACTGGCCAAGGTACTGTCATGTGGTACATTTTGTCAAGATATACAATTTTTTTTGAAAAATGGGAATTACAGTGTGAATATGACTGTGCCTTATTGTAGTATCCAGAGTTTTGGTTGGGTTCCTCGTTCAAGAAATCTATTGATATAATTCACAACAGTTATGATACACTCAGTGTTATCTTACAGATGCAAATCTATGACAACGGTCTGACATGATTTTTTTTTTTTTTGGTAGTTTAAGCAGTAACCTTCATGTGAATGTACTGTTTTTTTCCTGACGAAATTCCGAGTAGTCTAAATACCTGTTAGAATCACTTCCTGTGAACTGTTCCTCAGAAATTCCTTACATAATTGTTACAGATAAAATATAAAGAAAGATAACTTTAAGGATCCATTAGGGTAATATTTTTTTCAATTTTTACTTTAGTGAAAACCAACAAAGATTCAAAAACAAAGTTGCAAACAAAGTTGACAAAGTTGACAATGTTGACAAAGTTGACAATGGATAAAACATGGACAAGCTTTCTGCTGACTTGGTTTAAAAGACCATTTCTCTCAATTTTTCCTAAAGTTTTATGGAATAGAATCAAGGTATAAACCTGGCAGCATTTCTTTGTGGTTTATTATAATTTGAAGTCTCTCAGACCAGTTCATAGAATCATAGAATTGTTAATGTTGGAAGGGACCTCTAGAGATCATCTAGCCCAACCCCCCTGGACATGCAAGGTCACCTACAGCATGTGGCACAGGGCTGCGTCCAAGCAGTTTTGGGAGATCTCCAGAGAAGGAGACTCCACAGCCTCTGGGCAGCCTGTTCCAGGGCTCTGTCACCCTCACTGTCAAGAATTTTTTCCTTAAGTCCCTGCGGTTCTGGTAGTTATCCCTCAGTCAGGACATTATTTTATCTCAGGCAAGTAATTATGTGTGTGTATGTGTACATGGGTATGTGTATGCACAGTCAAAGGTGTCCAGGTTCTCCTGTAGCTTTTCTTCTGGAGAATGCTGGATGCATTTTATGTCAAAGATATTATTAAATGTTCTCTTCTATCTAACTTCGACTGATGGAGTTAATTTTCTGTAATACAGATCTGTTCTCTGATGGTCTGAATTAATGATCTACTTAGATTTGTTTCTAGCTGATAAACAGTCATCTGACATGCAATAAGCTGTTTTGGTTTTTTTATCTTCTTGATAAGCGTCTTCATTGGGCATTGCAGAAAATGCTACTTTGATCTTTGTGATTTGGTTTTTTGCTTAAAATACATGTTTTGAACTTGATAGCATTTGAAAAGTCTCCTATGCTCAAACATCATATCTTTCCTGATTAGAATACTTGTTTTCTTTCTATGAGATACAGCTATTTGTTATGAGGCTTCTGTTTATTTCTCTTTATTTGGGCAAGCTTAAATATATATAATCTGTGTGTGTGTATATATATATATATATATATATATATAACACATATGTACACACCCACACTCTAGAAATAGAAAAATAAGTTTTAGAAACTTATCAGCTTATGGGGCAAAATATCAAAACACTTCATTTGGAGACAGTTTTGTTGACACAGCTTATCTCTTATGGATTTTATTTATTCTGTTTATTTTACTAATGCATGAAATTAGGTTTCTACTGAAGTTCATAAGCCACTGCTGCTCCTTCCACATAAAATTAATTGGTGTGCCAATTTCTTGTCTTGGGGCAATAATGAAGTCATCCATAACAGTAATTTCATTATGTCCTTTTTTTTTTTTTTCGAATTAATGGTATGAATTGCTGAATTGCTGTGCAAAATATGAACAAAAACTCTCCTAGTCCTACCTGCTTCCTCTGGCAGTGTCTTTTACATCTTGCACCTTTTCCTGAGCAAAGTAAGAGGCATACAGTGATTAATCCCCAAAGGCTGCCTTCCTGCTTCTAGTGATTGTGGTTAAGGTCCTATCTCATTGCAGTGGAGATATTTTCTGAATCTTCTCTTTTCCTAAACCTCGATGGACATTTTACCGAGAAACTTGGAACATATATCAGCATTCCACATCAGTTAACTGGTTGGCTTAGTCATGCACATAACAGAGCATTTGTCTCCCTTAAACTTTTTGTCTCCCTTACATTTTTTTTTTCTGATCATTTCATTTGATTCTTTTTATTGCTTGCATTATAAGTCTGTTTAATTTGCTGTCTGCTGTTTAATGTCATGCTTCTCATAAAAGTGGCAACTTTGGAATCCTTGTCTTTGCAACAATTGTTTTAATGTTTAATTTTTTAAATTTATAGTTAAATATTTTACATAGTCAGTGTGAATTGTAGGAGTCACCTGTTCTTTTCCTCCAGTGTGTTAACATTAGTAAGCAACATTCTGGAAGTTCAATAATTCTGTCCTGCTTCAGTTCACTCATTTTATATTGTCAGATTAATATAAATCCACATCTCTAACAGAAATGCAGGGGTGCAGCTGCATACAATGAGCAAGGATTTAATTAGTTCCAGAAAAATAAGACATAATCAGGAGTGTTACTAAATATAATGCATTCCAGGACATTTTAATTCCTCATACAGAAGAAAATATTTTGATTTCATCAAAGCTGTATAAACTCTGCTATGTTTGCTACAGACAACCAAAAGGCTAGTTCATATACCCTGTAAAGCATTGCTTTTATTGGTGCACAAAGTAAAAAGGTTCCTTTTCTTAATGCAGATGTGTCTCATTATTATTCAAAATCCAGTTCGTTTATTTATCTACTTCAGCCACAAAACCCGAAACTATGCAGCCTCTTCCTTTGCTCTCTGTAATTAGCCAGCTGAACTCAGCAGCCTCCCCGACGGCTGCGGGTCCTCAGACCCATCTCTGCCCATTGGCATTGGCCACTGCGGGCAAGGGCCGCTCTCCTGTGGGCCAGTGGGTCTCCCACCACAGAGCTCCCCTCTCCTTGCTGGGCTCTTGGCGTGTCTGAACTCTCCTCTCTGCTCTTGGGCATTTGGAGCCCAAAGATAAAATCTGTCCAGCCCCCAAGAGATATATGTTTGGAGAGACCCTTTTCCCCTTTATTTCTTCAGTCTGTTTGGATATGGATTCCTCTCAAAATAGCCAGATGCTGAAGCTAGAGGTGAGGGGGAAGGACAAGGACAGCAAACTGTGAAGCCCAGCAGCTGCCAAGGTTCCTCATGTGCCTCTCTGTGTCCCTTCAGGTTGCCACCGTGTCCACATGGGACACAGGGAAAAGAGTTTCCATCTGGAGAGCAACATGGTGGCAGGGAAGTGCCCCCAGACCAGCATCATGCTGCATGAGGGACCCTGTCCATGCTGAGTGATGCTACGGCTGGCTCTGTTGAAGGACGGTTGAGAAAAGTCTGTAAATGGAAAACTCAGACATGAAGGGGTTTTTTTGGTGGTGTTTTGTTTGTTTATTTGCTTTGTTTTGTTTTTCTTCGTTTTCTTTGTTTTTCCAAAAATCTATCCAAAGATGATCATTGGCTATAGGGAACATTCAAGCTAGGAAGTGCCCAGATACCATTTATCTCTGTTTGAGCCCTATCTTCAACCCATAATAGGACTGCAATATGCCAACAGATGGAAAAAATGATTCAGCTGGAAAGTCACAATGTAGGTGGTATAGACCAACCCCCACTCCCTGGCTCTACCCTCCCCTCATTTACACACTTTTAAAGACTAATCCCTCTTTTAGACCACTGAAAGACAGATTCTGCGCAGGTGGTACCACTTGTGCACAAGTACTTGCAGCCAAAACAAGCTCCTTTCCAGAGACTTTTGGTTGTGGAGACAGGGCAATAATGACTCACAGCACATTAGCAAAAGTAGTGGTTTTGGCAAAAACAAGAATCCCATTAAGTGGAGAGATCATTCTCTCTCGGAGCTTGTCTCTAAGCTATGGGGTTTCTTTTTCTTTTTCCTTTTTTCAAAACCAAACAAAACAAAAACACATTTCCTGTTTCTGTCCTGCAGAACTCAAATCAGGGGAGAGCCGGGCTGCCTGCAACTCTTGATATGCTGGAAGTCACAGAAACTTGGAGGCAGATGGGCAGCTAAGACCTGCTCCGTGCTGCGGGCGTGCCGAAATAAAGCTGCTGCCATTTCAGCATGACAAATGGCCAGTAGCTTCTGGATTTTGTGCAGCTTCTTTTTTTTTGGTATAGCTGAGGGAAAATAAAATGAGTATAGCCAGGGAATAAAGCACGAGGTTGTGCAACTCCCTCCGCTCTGAGAGGAGCAGAAGTTCACGTGCTCGCCTCGGGGATGTTCTGCTTTTCAAGAGCAGGCAGGGGAAAGGAAAGGAGGAGGAGGGGGACGTGGCTGTGGCTCCTCGGTCTCACCTGCAGTCACAGCAGCTAAACCACACAGCAGGGAAAGGCCCCACGTAGACTTGATTCTCCACCCCTCTTGTCCATAACCGGGCCCCACTTCCTGAGGAGTGTGAACCACTCCGGACTGCCAGGGTGGCTCATGGCTCTATTAGTCTGTGTACGTATGCATGGTACATATGGTGCATAAACAGCACTCTCCTCCCCCCCAAAAAAAACTGCTTTATACATGGATTTGTAAAGACCAATTTTATGTCTAAAATCTGTAACTTGTTAAAATTCCACGTGTTTTTCTTAAAAAGGACTTTAGCAATGGGTAGTGAACATGAGCTAGATTAAAAACAATTTAAAGTGTATTTTTATGGTAAAAAAAAAATCCAGTGATATCTGCAGCTTCTGAAAAGTGCTGAAAAAATGATAGTCCTCAGTTGTCATAGATGATTTTATTTACTTTTAATCTGTATGATTTGTTTCTAACATTTACGTGCAAGCTCGGATTAGTTTATTGTCAAATAGTTTAGCTAAATGAATGCAAAATCCCTGATGGACATCTCAGTTGACCTGGAATCAACCAATTTATTTTTATTGGGTCTAAGCTGGAATAAGGAGCTATAAAAACTAAGGATAGAGCCAGGCACTTGCTGCAGAAATGTGTATACCAATTTAAAATTTAACTATCCCTCAGCTGTTTGTTACTGCCCTTCTGTTGGCGCTCACTTCTTTGTAGGTCAGCCCCTCACACAGACTGTTTAACTCATCTGACTTTGCATTACGTTGGATGAGGAGCATTTTCCTGCTTAGTTACCCAGTACCATCTGGTAAAGGGATATGACAGTCAGCTGGATAAGAGAGAGGGAAGGGTTCGCACAAAGCAAATGACTGACGATGGCATCGTGCAATATAATTTTTAAAGTCATTGGACCCACCTAAATCAACATTTAAGCTGCGTTTTACTCTTCGCTGCCCCTCTGATGACTGTGACCACATTTACACAGAAAACTCAACAGGCAGTGACTGCTGTCAGGGGCAGCTTTAAGCACCTCAGGAGGCTTCACCGAACTTATCTGTCAAAAGTCGACGGTGCTAGGATAGCTGACACTTCCTCATTTCCTTCTGGCCACTTTACAACGTGGACAGGTGATAACAATTTTTATCCACTGACATTGTTTACTAGGTGAATGGGAGCCAAAGTGCTAAAAGTGTCCAGATGGGTGCTCGCAGTGGTCTAATTAAATCAGCTTTAAAACATATCTTTAGGCTGTGGACAGATGTTCAATTTGTAGATAGCTGTGCCAGATGCAGATTACACAGCCACACAGCTGGAGGTTATTGCTCTCCCAGCTCCACGGGCAGAGCCATCCCTGATCCTCTTCGGTTTAACCACGGTACAGAGACACGTCTCTCCTAGCTCTAGAGGCAGTGGCTGGAGAGGCTGCCGCCTGCCCATGCGCTCCTGGCTACTGGTCTTTCCTGGATGCCCCACAGTGTGTCAATGCCTTACTGGAGTCAAACTCAACCAGGTTAGCCCACACAGTTGACATAACAGGTCTCTGTCCTCGCTTGGTGTGTTTGAAACGAGTGGAGCATTCCTGCAGGACTTTATGGAGAGCATCTCATGGCTTTTTCAGACAGTTGGTGATGAGGGCCCAATGCACTGAACTGCCTGTTCTGCCTTGGGACTGAACTGCCTTGGGTCATTCACCTACCCAGACCTGCTCATTGGCTTCAGCTAGGGCCGCGGAGTTTGATGAAAGATGGTGAAAGGCTGGCTAGTCCAAAGAGGAATCTCTTCTCATCGAACTGTGTGGTATTTTTAGCAAACATGTAAAAACCAAATAAAATATAGTTGATCAGAGTGAATTGCTGAGCTTCAGTAGGCCAAAAACATTTTACCAGATGGTATTAAATTTTCCGTGTAACACTAAGGTTGACTGTGACTGATGCACATACTTTTAGTATCTTAAACTCTATGTACATTATGAACTATCTTATTCATTCTCATGACAGTTCTCAGCTGGTGCAATTCTATTGCTAAAAAAGCACTTTAAATATCTTACAAATACATCTATGTAGCCGTGACTTTTAGCTCTCGAGCTGATCTATTTTCAAGCATACTCAATCTGTGTTTTCTTCCCACTGTTCAGCAGTCGAGCTTGTTAAGAAATAAGGCAGGTAATGTGTCCAACAAAAAGCAGGAAAATTATTCCTGCAGCTGAAGATGCTATTTAATTTTCCTTAACACTCCAAACAATTGGTTTGGAGGAGCTTTGAATTAAGCATACTCTATTTTTGCGAGAACATTTCTCTTGATTGCATTTTAGAGATCATAGTAACAAAATACAGAAATCAGTCCTCAACTGTATTTGTTCTGGAAATTAATAAAAAGCACAGGATGAAGATAAACCCTAGTCCAAAGCACCTTCCCCTGGGCCCTACTTTTGCTTGTCTTGTTCTCACAGGGAGTAGGATTTTCACCACGCGGAGCAGCCAACCTTTCCACTGTCACTCACTGAGTACCTAACAGAGCAGAACAGAACCGGTTATGGCTGAATGCAGTGTTAAGATAGACAGAGGAAATCCTTAACATCTGCATCTGTCTGCAGAAGACAGAGGATTCTGTGTCCATGAGGACTGTGTCCTCTTGATAGTCACCTTGGCCATCTCTGTCATGGAAGGCACACGGTCATGTCAATCTCCTCAGGAAATGAATGGCTCATCTGCTATATATATAAGCTACCATTATTTATTGCTTGTGCTCAACAGTCCCCACAGTTTCCTTCACATTTTCCAAACAGTGAAGGAAACGTGTTCCCTATTCCAAGAAAACGGTATTTATGTGAGTTGTGGTACTCCTGAGAATACCCATTCAAGTCTGTTTTTCAGGTCACTTTTTACCAAAGCTTTCCAAAGTTTTAGCAGCACTGCTAGCAAGTATCCAAGAAAAAAAGGCCATCAGTGGCAGCAGCAAGAGAAGGGAGGTATAAGCCCCTGTATTTCAGCCAGGGATCAGCAGAGCAGAACCCAGGTTTGCCGCAGTGCCTGTGCATAGTCACACACTGCTTTTAAGCTGGACATTTGATTTTCTTTGACCACTAGATGGCATAAAAAAATGCTCTTATGTGCATCATCTTGTTTCTGCAAAAGTATGAAGCCCTGGGTTCACACTGTACTTAAAAGTGGATTCTTATATCGCTTTTGATCAAAAGGATATTTAAATACTTCACTTAAATGTAAATATATCCGTAGGATTCATCCTACTGTGTGGAAACCAGACTTGAAAGCAAAATTCAGTTTCAAAAGAAAGCGTTAGCAGAAAAAAAGTACTATTCTCAGGAGCAGCAAAACATAACACAAGATGAGGAGAGAGTGAGATTGCTTTGTTAATCAGAATATAGGACAAGGCACTAAAATAAATCATAAGGTCTCATCTTGGTCTTTGCAGCTTTGGGCAAATCCCATAAACCATGTCACTTCTTTACTCGCATAGAAAGGGTTGTTTTTCTGCCTTGTGATGGTGCCAGAGGAGTTAATACTCATAAAGGGCAAATACAGTAAGCACTAATGACTCCTCAAAGCTCTATGGAAGAAAGCTCTCCTGGTTTTCCTTCCCTTATGTGCTATTGGAACATCCTGCTATTGTTGTGCCAAGGTGGTAACTATAGGAAAACCATGCAGTGTTGATAGATTTAAAATATAATGAAATAAATGTTATTGAGCACGAAAGGAGGGAAGGGAGGGAGG
>NW_020456176.1:1870719-1921544 GCF_003342845.1 Nothoprocta perdicaria
GAAGGAAGGAAGGAAGGAAGGAAGGAAGGAAGGAAGGAAGGAAGGAAGGAAGGAAGGAAGGAAGGAAGGAAGGAAGGAAGGAAGGAAGGCTACTAAAATAATTTGATTAATGTTTTTGCTGTGCATACAGTTTAATTCATTATGAAAGTTTCATGGCAAATGGAGAGTTATGCCTGCCTAGCACTCTTCAAAACCCTTCTGAGTTAAAGAAACATCCTGACAGAGGCTTACACTGATCTGATTTACATCCTCAGTCTAACTTCCATAAAGTTCAGGGACACTTTCAGTTCAAATATGAATTTTTGGTGCGGTCTCTAGTTCAGTTGCTTTTTCATAATTAAAACTGCTAGTTACTGTGCTGTGTGTGTGCTCTGTGGCTGCTGGAGAGTCCCTTGTACGTCCTTGGTATCAAGCCTGATGATCTTTGATGATTTCACCACTCAAATACGTGATTAGATTATCATGCCTTATGGTATTGCCATATCATAAAGTGTGATTTTTCTGAATGCTCTTAGGAGATAAATGAAGAGAGCAGAGAATCCACTGTAAATTATCGGTGACTGGGAAAGTCTCACAATGGCAATTTACATGACTGCTATGGTCATGAGATAACATATTTCTTTTATCTTTATTGGGTGCAGTGGATAGGAAGACCCTAAGGAGAGCCAAGGGACTTTACAATGTACACCTGGAACTTGTCAGCATTTAGAAAGAAAAGATTTACAGGTTCAGATAAGGTCAGTGCTGAAAAAATGAACTTGGCATGATGTCCCTGAGAAAATAATATTGCAGCAATGAACAATGATATTCAAGCATGCTTTCTATGCTGATTTCCCTGCCAATGAATGGAGATTGAATATATATGTCTTCCCATAATCACAGAGGGTATTTATAGCATAAATGCAATTTTATCTGAAACTGAGTTTTATCAGCTGTCCTTTAACAAACTCTGAAAGCAGACTGTGAATGAGAGAGACATAAAAACTGTCAGACCAAAACAAACCTAACAGCACAAATGATTACTGATTGGCCTTAAAGAAAGCTGAGAAAAACAATTTTAATAGCAAAAATAAGGCCCTGAAGTGCTGTAACTGCAGTGCCAAAATGATTTCCAACCACTCACAAGAATATCAGCTTTGTTTTTCCAGTGATAAATTTAGTTTTTTCCTCTTGTCCCTGTTGAACATCTTAGTGATGTTGTTGGAGAATTTTCAATTTCCACTTGAGATTTTTAAAAGCAAATAAAGTTATCTTGGCAGCCCCTGCAAGAGCTAATGCAGTGGTTGCTAGATGTGTAGAAAAGAGTTTATAGAAAAGTTGAGTTCAGCCTTGACGCTGAGCCTGTGCCATTCTCTCCCAAGTCATGCCACGGCAAGGTGACAATAAGCACCCTGCAGCCTCATGAGCATCCAGAACCTTTGCACATTAAAGGAATTTGAGGAGCTATTTTAAGGGTTTCTTCCTTTTCCCATTACAACAGCATCACCACTATGCATGACCCCCTACCCAAAAGAGGCCATTTGGCAAAACCCTTCCCCTGTAGTGACATGCTATATATGTGTAGAGTTAATGGACCATACACATGCTGTAGCCCTAGCAAGCTCCAGCAATGCCAGCCCCACTGCATTTCTACACCAGAACATTCCTGAGATGCCTGGGCTTGCTGCAAAGGCCCAGGACTTTGCTTTTCTTCATAGGTTCCTCAAGGAGTGAGCCACTTAGTGTGGCCTCTGGAGAATGCCACAGTCTTATGGAGAAAAATCTTTGGAGGACCCACTTTGGAGGCTAATGTCATGCTCCTTTGGGACCCATGACAGGTGCTGTCCTCATTGCCACGGCTTGCCAAGCTCGCTAAGTGAGTGCAGTGCTCTCCTCCTGCCCAGTGATGGTGGGAGACAGAACTGCCTGTAATGACAACCTGCAGGAAGTGTTTTATGATCCTTAAACATACAATCAATATATGAAATGTTATAATACCATACACAGTAAAGGTATGAGCTTTTAGGCCTATTGGTCTTCAGATAGTGTTTTTTTCTAGATACTGGAGCTGTGGCATATTACTCATCAAAATGGATCAACAGGAATCTGAAATTAAGACTATAATAAAGCTATTACAAACTACAGAGATTTTAGTTCCAAAAAAAATGATCAAGCTGAAATTGAAATTTGCAGAATTAAAGGAAAGGTAAAAAACTAAAGAAGTATGAGCATTTGGCAAAGAGCTAACAGACTTACAGATTACCCTTACTGCTCAGAGAATTCACTTATTTTCCTCACATAGAACACACAATACCTTATTTAGTAACATTTCAAGAAGCTTTTGAGTATATGGCATTGAGCATGATTTTTGCCATGCTTTGGCAGCATGCTATGCTGTAAAACTAAAGCATTATTAGCATGCTGCTGAGATGAAAATAAATGGAGATGGCAGTGCAAGGTGCAGCTCCTATTGCCTCCAGCTCTGCAGAGGATTCCTGCAATTATGTCATTCTCTGTTCCTCAAAGTTCAGGCATTTCTTTACAAAACTGTTCTCCTCTCCTTCTCATTTTTATTGCTCAAAGGACTGTCAGCTTCAAATATTCATGGCTCATGTTTGTGGTCCAGAGCACATGAATTGCAACACTTATCAATTTGTGGGAGAAATGATATGAATCAAGTGAAGTATTTGCACTGTGGTTTAAAGGATTATGCAAGCCATAAGCAGAGAGGCTGTCTTGGATGAGGCAGGCAATGTTTTCTGAAGCACTTTTTTATAGTATGAATTGGATAAAATCTAATAATAGACCTAGAACATTTTTTTTTATCTGATAGCTTCAAAAGTTGTTATGCAACTGATCTTTAAGTAAAACAGGTTTTATTAGCACTTAGTAAATGCCACTCATAGTGGTATTAAAAACATCAATACAAAGATCAAATAGCTATTACCAACATTGTTTATAAAAGGCTAGATTTTGGTGGATGGGTTTTTCATAAGGAAGATAATACGTATTTTGGTATGTGACAAAATTATTGGATGCTATTGTTGTTTTTGCCCAAATTTTACAAAAACAAAACAAACGTGTTTTTGACTAAAATAGTCTGTTCTAGAGTTAAAAAGAGAAGACTAAGAAAATCCAGGCCAACAGTAAAATACTTTAGAGTGAGAAGTGCCAAGTATTTCATGAAATTCACTAAAGACTTTTTAATTGCTGTTAGTCTTTATGCTGAAGTTGCTCAGAGACTCTGACGAAAATAGCATAAGACCTAAAGAGGGAGAATGGAAATAAAGAAGGAAGAGGATGCATTTCTAAATAATCATTAGGAAATGACAATATTACTCTCAGTAAGTGGACTCTTAAATAAGTACTCAGATAGGTTTTAACACACTTTGTAGAGTGTCCATGTCCACTGGGATATGAAGTAAAATCAGTGGGCTAAATTATGTTCTTATTGGAACTGGTGTAAATCCAGAATAACTCATCTCACTACATCATGGTTATTTCCAGTTTCCAGTGAGTAACCCAATAGAAACTTGTCGAACGTTCCTAGACTCTCTCTTCTGCTCCTTTATATAGAAACTACTCATAAAGAAATCCATGAGAATATCCAGGTAACGGTATGTAATCAAATATCCTTCACTAGTCAATAGCTTTAAAAAGAGAATACCAGATTTTTTTAATGCATATTTGTAAGATACCACATCACAGAATAAGAGGGATTAGTAAGTACAAACAGCCTTGAGGATCTGGAATTCCCTACCTCCAAAAAGACACCAAAAAAGGTAATACTGAGAATTTAAAAAACAGAGAAAGTCCTTGGAGGGATGGTACAGGGATGCATTCACAGGAGAAGGAAAGTGGAGAGAACTGAGCAGAGCCAGGAAGGTAGGCAAAAAAAAAAAAAAAAAAAAAAAAGGAAGAGTTTGAGAAATCAGTTTTGGCAGTTTGAGCTGGTGGGTATGTAGATGCTGGAGCAGAGGAAGCCTAATTCTGAAAATGGGAGCCACAACTTACTTCCTAGATGAACACCCGGGAACACAGCAAAGGTGTCTTTTTGTGACATGAGGGTATCTCATTGTGCTCAGTTGGAAAAATATGAAGAAAGAAAATGACAGGAACTGAAGTGAGTTATTGATTATGAACAAAGTCAACTGACAGCATATGCTTCCAAGTGCCACAAAATGCCAGCCTGCTCCTATCTGCCACTGCTAGGAGACCAGCTTGATGGTGCTAACACATTGCACTGACCTTCACTGCTGGTACAGGGCAACCGTGGGCCAAAAAGCACACGGGGAAGGAAGAGGTGCCTGCGATTCATCGCAGTTCTCCCATCTAAGTCACAGCCCGTGGGGGTTCTCCTTTGCTGCCACCCATGCCTGTGTGACTCAGTCTCAGCCGGGGCACTGCAAGCAGCTGCCAGAATCACACAACACCAAACTGACTCTTCTGGGTTAATTTTCTGCCTGCTGGACTGTCTGCTGGTTCACGCTGTGATTCTGAGTGTTGTGTATAAATCTTACAAACAAAATGCCAACTGGAGGCCTCTGAGCATGAGGAACTGGAATAAACAAAGATTCCAGAGGCAGAAGCATGCACAAGTACTGTGTGGCAATACCAGGGCTAAGTCCTGTCCTGGCCAGCTCAGGAAAGAGCTGAAGCCACCATGCTTCAAAGGAGCACCAATGCCCAGCTCACACCTTGCCACACTTCAGTAGGCTGGCTGCAGACAAGGGAACTAGCTGGGGAAAACCAAGTGGTCCCTCTACCCAGACAGCTAAACAGTTTACTGTGATGGGCAGGCTATGTTTTTATCTTACTGTGTTTCCCAGGAAAATACTGAGCCCCCGTGGGACTGACTCTTTACTGCTCTGCCCTTTGAATCATTGGCAGGCAGGGAGAGCGAAGCGAGCAGGACACATGTGAGTGAAAGCATTTTGTTCTCAGTCTTCAGAAAGTGACACTGTCACAAAGGCCAGGGATGAACCAAACCCCTAAAAACAGCATGAGGAGTGACTGCAGAGAAAGGTGGGCTCTGGTAATTGTGCCACCATGAATTGACTTCACCGTCTGCCACAGCCCAGCAAAGGTGCTTGTGGGGCCCAGGCCTGGTGGAGCTGCTCTGTGCTCCTGGAGGATTGAATCACAAGGCAGAGCCTAACCCCATGGGCAGCACGTCCTGCAAGAGGTTTATTTTAACTTGGTGAGCCTGAGCACTGGAATGCTGTGGCTGAGGCGAGGGGTTAACGCTTTCCTTCCTCGCAGCATGACGATGCAGGACACTGGTGCTACGGACCTTGCTTTTTACCTCCTGCCTCAGTAACCGGAGCAGCCAGTACGGATGGTCCTCCTTGATCTCCGGAGCTCACCCGTCCTTCGGGGCCTCCTCACTCCCTCCATGTGGGACTGTCCTGCATGTCTTATTTCTCCCCCTCTCCCTGCCTGTGCTCTAAGAAACCTTCAGAAGTGCCAGCCAGCAGAGCTGTTGCTCGCATTTCTCTAGCTGCAGTTTAACCAGCACATCTCCGAAACGGGCACTTAAGAGTTGAATGATGAACTGAAAAAAGCCTCAAGCCCTGGTAGGGATGGTGATGCCAGCTGCAGTGTCACCTCTGAGAACTGATTTTGAAGTAATGCTACTCGGAAGGGAAAAATCCTTCACTACCAGTTCCAGGAAGCAGCTGAAAACGACACGGGGAAGAAGATATTCTGGAATTTCACAAGGGTAAATCCTGTTCTCTTCTCCCTTCCTAACCATGGCAGACCCAGCTCCTGCTGCTTGCCATGTCTCTGCACTGACAGGGCTCCCCAAGCGACTAAGGGGCCTGTGCAGGCCGACACAGAAAAGTTCCTCCTAGCCCCTGCAAAGCACAGTTCTTGTGCCCACACTTTGGTTCACCACACTTTACCTTCTGAGGTAGAGTTGCCTCTCATGACCTAATGAGACGGAAAGTCTGTCTTAGTCACCAGCAAATAAATCAAAATTTATTTGCTACAATCTGCTTTTATCTGATGTTCTAAAATGTGTGCTTTAGTCAGGACTCTAAGGGCCTACTGCTGAGCAACCATGGTCACTTCTTTTAATGCAGCTTTTAAAGCTTTTGAAAGATGGTAGGATAGATCATGTTTTGTTTCATCCTGGCATTTCTTAATGTTCCTTTCTGACAGAAAAGCCACAGAGGCCAGAAATGGAAAACTCCTTGAGTAACATTACTTTTCCAAGGTCTGCTGTCACATCATGTCATCTTTCAGCTTTCTCCATTCAACATCACTTTGGCAAATGAGCAGATTGAGACAGTAACAGTGCTAGGTGGAATTCCACATTGCATTTCCTAAATGGAGTTCTTGTTTCTAAAAGTTCCAGTTCTCTTTTTAAAATCTTTTCTACATCTCTGGCCTATGCTGGGACTTTAAATAGCTTTTGTTTGAAAAGACAAGACAGTTAAAATGCAAAAGAAACTTTTTTTTTTTTTCCCCAGAATCAGAATTTTTTCAGTACAAAAGAACTAAACAGCCTGTTCAAGGCCACAGAGGAGCTTTCTGGCAGATAAAAGACTTGAACCCAGAGACTTGCTCTCTAGCTTTGTCATAAAACACTTCCTTTGTCTGAAGAAGGACTTTGAGCTCCACATTGAACCACTACAACTTTGAGCTCATCATAATCTTAGCTGAAATAAATAAATAGTTTTAAATGGATAGCTTTGAAACGAGAGACCTGTAAATATCATTTTCAACTGTTCATTATCCGTGACTTGCTTTCCCTCTGATATTTTAGTGATAAAATTAACTTTTCTATAGTTCTAATGTGAACTCATTGCTTAGTAGTATAACTTGGTCTCAGTTAGCACCACAGATCTATACCAAGCCCAGCAAATTTATTCATTAGATTTATCCTATGTTCATTAACAACGCAGCTTAGAAAAAGAGTTAGTGACAAAAAAATATCTGGAATAAACATAATGAAAAACCAAATATGTAATATATTCCTACACTCTAACCTAATTACACTGTTTGGTGCAAATACTATCAATCCAAGTGACAATTTACAAGCCAAACTCCTATTAAAGGAAAATATGAGGTGTGCTGGGAAGCACAAATCAAAGTAACTAATCCACACAGACAATACATTTAGGGGATTTAAGAGCCAAGGTGCACTAGTCCTTTATTCCTCCTTGTTTTCAATTTTGGAGACCTGCTCTGATGTTGCCGTACATTACACACAATATCTACTTATGCAACATTGGGAAGAAGCATATCTCTGGCTGTTGTCTTCTCAGCAGCCACACTGTGACTTTCAGATTTAAACACTTGTCTTGTTCTACCTTTTAAGCTAGGAGCAAGGTACATTGTCCCAGGCACCACCAGGCATTTTCCTTTCAAAGAAAGGAGACAGTGAAAGGTTAGAATACAAGAGAGAAAAGAAAGATAAATGAGTAAAAGGTGACGCCAGTTGATCTATAAAGCAAGTTCTCATTCAGTGAATTGGTCCAGCAAGAGAAAAGGGAAAAAGATCTCTCACTCCCATCCAAACATCTGAACAACACATGGCTGCTGTCCATGATCTGTTTCAGCTTGGAAGCTGGAACTGCAATCATTAGATGCATCTGGTGTCCCTGGGGAAGTTATAGAAAATACTGGCAGTGATGAAGAAATGATGGTAGGAGCCATCTGAAACAGAAATTAGCCAACCATCCTGTCTGCATTAGTGTGTGAACTTCAAGAGCAGCTTTAGGCATCTGCATGAAAGTTGAGCCCTCAAAGATATAGCATAGTGATACAATGCTACAAGGTGGAACACATCATCAATTTAGGAAAAATATAGCCATAATATGGAAAATATTGCCTCAGGCCAGCAGGAAGAACTTAAGACCTCATTACAAAAGGGGCAACAAGCAAGCATTCAACTGAAATCAATGTTAGCAAATATACACAACTCTCTGACCACATAAATGTGGTCATAACTTCCATAAATGTTAGCAAAATATGACTTGCTTAATCCTATACTGAAAATCCCTGTTAATGCTGGGGGAATTTTTTAACACTTTCTGTAGGAGAAAAACAGTGATAAAGTGCTATATTTTAGACAGGCCAATTGATGAAGAAGATGTCAAGAATCTTGCCTGTCACTTTGTCTGTCATAAGGAGCAAGATCAGTAGTCACCTCATCTCTATAAGTGCCTCTTTGGGCCTTCACATTCCTTAATTGTCTAAAGACAAAATGGAGCCAGCATCCTTTCATACTTCACAAATGGTCATTTAGTCAAAGAATTTCTATCATGGAATTGCTTTGAAAACAACACTCACTTCTTGAAAAGACATTTCAGATTTCTCCCTGACTATTCCAGAGCAGGGTCTAGTGTTCTGTTTCAGGGCCTGCTACTAATGACCATAGACCTATTCTCAACCTGAAAGCTGATAATGAGGATGGTTTTATCATAGCGCACACACGTGAAAGACATCCAAACCTCTGTTCCTGCACGTGGGGTTTTCAGAAAGAAATAAAAGCGTGGCATCCTCTTCAAGCCATCATAAAGAATTGACATCATAGATGTGGAAACAACAGGAAGTTACTTCATTTAAGAGGCAAGGTGCAAAGCTAGAGAATTACACCCCTGAGAATTTTAATATTGCGATGATTCATAAAGGCCAACATTTTTACTGCCAGCTAACTCTGTGGCTCCATCTCTCCAGAGCCTTACTAAATTATCTGCATTAGTATGTGAATCATGATGACATAACTGGTACTAACTAATTTCAGATGATATTCACAGCATAGGTGGACTACTAGTGCTAGACTCTGAAACCATATTTGTCTAACTGTTTCTGTATATGCTCTGATACAGGCCTTCCCTTCAGCTAAAAGGATGAACATGAAAATTGCAGAATGGTTGAGGTTTGAAGAGATCTCTGGAGGTTATCTAGTCCATTCCAAGCAGGATCGGACTCAACCTCAATCAAGGTGAGCTAGAGCAGGTTGTCCAGGATCACAGACAGATATCTCTTGGATGTTTTCAAGGATGAAGAGTCCACACCCTCCCTGGGCAACCTGTTCCAATGCACTGTCACCCTCAGTCAAGAAGTTTTTCCTCATACTTACATGGAACTTCCTGTGTTTCAGTTTGTGACCATAGCCTCTTGTCCTGGCACTTAGCAATTGAAGAGAGTCCAGCCCCATCCTCTCTACACTTTCCCTTCAGATACTTACACATTAAGTTCCCTCCTCAGTCTTCTCAAGGTCCAAGAGCCCCAGCTCTCTCAGCCTTTCCCTCAGAACAGAGAGGCTTCAGTCCTTTAATAGTATTTGTAGCCCTGTGATGAACTCTCTCAAATAGCTCCATATCTCTTGTTTTGGGGAGCCTTGGCACAGTACTCCAGATGTGGCCTCACCAGGGCTGAATAGAGGGACAAGATCACCTCCCTTGACCTGCTAGCAACAGCATTCCTAAGACATCCCAGGAGACCATTGGCTTTCTTGTCCACAAGGACATACTGCTGGCTCATGGTCAACTTGTTGTCCACCAGGACTTCCAAGTCCTTCACCACAGAGCTGCTTTCCAGCAGGTCAACCTGTACTGGTACATGGCGTTATTCCTTCATAAGTGCAGGACTCCATACTTGCCTTTGTTAAATTTTATGAGGTTCCTCTATGCCTGTCTCTCAAATCATCAAAAGATGATTCCCTTTTCAGACATTCCAGAAATACAGGACTATGCAGTGGCTGTCAATAGTTATAATTACAAGGTATCTGAATTTCCAGTTTATAGGAATTCTTACCTTCTTGCTCTATGACTTTTGGTTCTTAGTCTAAGGAATCTAAGCAATCACTTTTATAAACAAGGAATGGCTGTGAATGCAGAACATTATTTTTTAATCAAGCAAAACAGCAGACATGGATTGATTGACTCAGCACAGTCTCATGAAAAATGAAAATGTCTGAATCTTTAGTGTTGTAACCAGAAATGATCCTGCGCTTTCTTACACTTACTCACTTGTAGCTTTCTTGAATCCTGAAGATTTTATGTAGTCCTCAAAGATAGTCCAATCTGGATTTTCCCTCCAAGAGAGAAGATTTGGTGGTACAGAGCTAATGACACTGTACAGGTGGGGGGCACCTTGTTCACGCATGGGGGAAGCGATGAGGATGCACTCACAGTCCTTTTGGTGTTGCAACCATATGATGCTGCATCTTTTTCCCCATTGCTGCACACACACAAAGAACAGAAACAGTTTCAAGCCTTTCTGATGAATCCATGCACTTTTACCTTTTCACAAGGGTTCCACCAACTACTTTCTGTGCTAATTTCTGTAAATTCAAGGAACTGAATTTCTTATACCTGTCAAAGTCAATCTTTAGTAAATATTAATTTTTCTTCCCCAGATTTATCAAGGATCTAGCAGGGACAAGTTAGCTGAGATAGTGAACTGCTGCTTCCATGTTTACCAGTAGCCCTGCAAGGCTGAAACTGCATTCTAGAGCATTGGCTGATAAGCTAAAAGGGAAACAAGTTCAGAGAAGTAATTATTTTAATTAACACTAACTTTGCTTCACCATTATTTTAGAAAAAGCTGGAGGCAGATTTACATTGCTGTAATTGTAAATCTCGGGAAACAGCTCAACTGCCACCAAGAAAAACCTTAAAAATGTAACAGAAATAATTCCCTTTGGAATACAAACCTTGGCAGTTTTTTACTCCCTCCTAAAGGCCTTTAAAATATCAAATGTTCGTTACTTTGCAGCCCTTCAAAAATTGGCACTCACAGGTACACTGCATTTGCTAAGAAGATGAGCTCAGTCCTATCTATAAACTAGGGACTATCCAGCAAAGCAAATGACAGTATCTGTTCCAGCAAGTTGATTTTCCCAGAGGAGAAGGCCACATTTCCACCATCACCCTGCCTTGTAGCTGTTTGCTCAGCAGGGCCTCCTGACCAGTTTTCTGTATGTGAACTGTAATGTCACTGCACTCTCCATCGCAGTCACCTCTGGATAGTCTTACAGTCCTTGATTGATTGTCAGGTACAACATTTAGGTTTGGAGCTTTCTGGCATTTTGGAGGCTTATTTACTTTTTCACTCGAAAGGATATTCTTTAATTTTGTGGTCTTTAATTAATGTTGGTTTTGACTGTGTATGAAGATTACAGACCCACAGCAGCATGGCAGGTCTTAAATATATAATATATTCTCTGTAAAGAGGGAATAAGAACTTTTTTTTATTTATGGACTGACAGAGACTGCAGACTAATATGGATTAACAAAATTCAGGGAAAATTACCTTTCATTTTCTGCATCTTCATTTCTTACTTTCAGTATGATCTTGACAGGAAAATCATTTAGTCCTTGCCTCATTCCTTACATCTGTAGGTCCAAGAGGCAGCATTCAGAGAAATAAACACATATATGATGAGGTGCTACAACAGACCAGTGAGGGATAATAGGGCTCTATTCTCCGTGAGCAGATTTTTTTTCTGAGAAATACAAGAGAAGTCTGGCACACATCAAAAGGCAATATCTCCATATCCCTGAAAGGCTTTATTTAGCAGATCATCTCTCTGAGTTATGTTGCTGTCATGTAGCAGAGTACCACCTGGAATTTCTAGAGGATTTGAGAGTTTGCAGCCTTTGGGCAATTAGAATTAAATAATAATTAAAAAAAAAAAAAAAAGAAAATCCATCAATCAGAAGTTTTTATAACTCTTTCTCATTTGGTATGTTAATTTTAACCGTCCTTCCTTCAAATAATATTACTTATCAAATAATATTAGATAATATCTAACTTATAATCTTATGTATCTATAAAATAGAACTGTTTGGAGATCTCCTCCCCTTGCCCTTCCTTGCTCTGTAGTTACAGTGCAATTAGATACAGAACAGGTCTTAATACTTTTGAGGTGGAACTAAGGAAAGTGCTAAGTAAATATCCTATAGCAAAATATATAGACAAAAATCTGTCTACCCAGCCTTTTTTTTTCCCCCCCCCTCCCTTGAAAGAAAATGAAAATTATATTCTTTCCATTTGTGTTCACAAATCTACTCCCGGTCTACTCCCGATCTAAGATTTTCTGTTCTTAGATCCCCTGCACATCAAACTTCATAGCTATACCTCTTGAAAAATGAAATTTTAGCATAGGAGTAATCAAAATATTTATTCTCAGTTATTGCTGTAAGCACTGCATTATTCCCCTAGGGAAACCTTACAGGAGGAAGAATTCTGCCCGCTTACAGTAGACATTAAAGGGGGAATGTAATCCACAACTGATGCTTCTTGTTGCTTGTTTGCATTGACTGAGCACACGTCAGACCAGTGCATTTGGCAGCTAATTTGTAGCTCAAAAACAAGTCAAACAGTGGGGTGAAAACATCTCACAACAGTTAATCCTGAGATACGTGTGGTTTGTTGGTTTGCAGGCTAGGAAGGGACATCACACATGCAGACATGTATACTTTTGTTCAATGCATCAGTTCTGCATAGTAAGAAAAAGTACATTCCTCTCCATAAAATATACACAAGAAAGTATTTAAAGATGTTGAAATTCAAAGCCATAACCATCTGCTCATCACAAACATCTGCTGCTTCAAAGAAAAGGCCTATATGAAAGGCTCAGAGAGCTTCAGAGCTCAAAGGATGCATTTGCCAAGAGACTAATGGAACACATGAATATACATAAATCCCCCAAATATAAGAATCTGCTATTTTTTCCCCTGGAGTACAGTTACACCAGCTAGGTATGTGAGAGCTCCTTGCAACCCAAAAAGTAAAGTTACCTCACTTCTTACCCATCTCTGTACTCAAGATTAAATATTCTGTCACTCTCCAAACAGTCATAAAAAGTAATATTTTCTTCCTCCTTCAGCAGAGAAGTCTGTCTTTTCTGCCTTTCACACTGGCCTCCTACGTCATTCAATGTCTCCTACTGACGCACCTTCAAAACATGATGGTTTGCACCCTGCAAACTTCTTCATACAGAACCTTCCCATCCTCGTTCAGGGAGGTTATGTGCCACCTTCACAGAATCACAAAGAATCACGGAATGGTTGAGGTTGTTAATGCCTCTTAACCTCCTCTCTATTACAGAGCCCAATGTCAGAACAGTTGATTGGTCAACTGTAGTCAAAAAGACCTTTCCATTAACTTCGGTGAACAAGGGCTGTCTCAATGAGAGGCCAGTGCCCCTTTGCCTCCTGACACTGCTATTTCTACCAAGCCAGCAGGGTCCAATCAAGCTGAGACAACGACTGTTCCTCAGAGCACCTGAAAGAAGAGGCCGTTGCGGTGATACACCTGTGACAAATAAAGCTGATGACACTCTGTGGGTTTGTGCCTGGCCCAAAGACAGGGATTAGGTGCTTTGGGAAAACCCCAAGGAATGGGCATGGGCTGATAGCTCTCTGAATGGGAAGAGACCAGGAACTGTGAGGAAGGCAGATGAGTCCATTACATTTCTGTCTCAAGATAACCTCCAGCCTGGTTGGTGGAGATACTTGAGCTTTCTGGCACAGCAGCCAGTTTACATTCCCTTATCGCACTATCTACATATGGGAAGTCATCAAAAGGACAGAGACAACTCTCGTAGTCAACAAGAAAAATTTGCCTCTCTATATAGATGTCAATAGACATGTAAACTGAGTAAATAACAAGAAGGGACAGAAGAATTTGCTCTGGAATTTTTAAATTATTTCATTGTTTTAAGCTTCATGTGAAGATCGGAGAAAGTTGAATTATCCCATTTTAAACCTAAATGATTATATAAAACCTGAGCAATGTGAATATGAGCAGGATCAATTAAATTATTTTTTATAAAGCGGTCAAAATGTTTTTTTGTGTCATTTAATGTTCATGCTCAGCATATAATCTGTGACCTCTTAAACTTTATTATAAGACATATAAATTCCCACAAGACCTCGTGTTCAGCACAGTTCACAAAGCATTTTTGGTCTTAACTAATGCTGCTTTATAAACTTGCATTCTTCTCACTGTTTTACAGTTTTACTCTTTTTGCACAGGTTTTGCATTTTTCTGCCAGCTTTATATTATCCTTGAAATAGCAATTACAAGAAATTAAAGAAGTTAGACAGTTCTCCATGCCACAGATCGCAAACAGAGAACAGAAAGTGTCAGTGATCGTAAAAGTAAGGGGAGCCCAGCCGACCCACACGCAGATCCTGCTCCTCACACCACTCACAAGGAAAGCATTTCAAGAAACGCAAGTTCTTTATTTATTGCTCCTGCATGCACGCATTATTCCAGACAACACAATGAAATAAAAACAGCACTACTAGCATTAGGAAACCCATCTGAAATCTAGATTATCTAAGTTTCTTTACGAGGCAAGATTATAATATATAAAGTTTGCTTCAGCAAAATAAAGCCCTCTACTTACATGGTTTGCAAGAACTTCCAGCAGCTGGACTCTCTGAATTACAGTACATGAAGATGTTGTGCTTTCCTGAAAGCCCCCTAACTTTGGCGCTGAAGATGACACATAACCCTGTGGTGCTTCAGATTGATAAGTAATTTCCTGATTTCCCTTTCAGGGTATTCTCACACACTCCGTTATCAGTGGTGCACACTGACGGCAGAATGCAGAGCAGAAAGCACCGCAGTCGGTACGGAGGAAAGAGTTCCCTCTTAGATGAATCTAAAAAAAAAGAGCAGTCCTCGACCTCGACGACGAGAATAAATCTACTGTATCTGTTGGCTCTTTTCTGAACGCATACTTGAGCAGTAACATAAGAGCGAGCGCTGTGCGCGCGGGAACTGTGGCATGTCATGTTGCATACGGGTAGGGTATAGAGCAGCGCTTCTAATGGAGACACAGTAACACAAAACCAGGATGCATGTTTTCATTTTCAGCTTTTATTTAGTTCATATGTTTAAAAATAAAACAAAGAGGACAGGCTGCTCTATGCCATTTCACAATTCCCAAGTGGCAGCTTTTTCTGTGCTGTCCCCTCTACTTAGTTTCATTATGTTCCAAATTAGGTCACTGTTGACTTTCTATTTCAACCTTCGATTTTCTGAGAATTCTGTATTCCAGCCAGAAATTGTAACCCAGGATGATGTTTAGCATTTATGACATCATAAATACATTGAATTGCTGGTAAGCAAAATTGGGTTTTTTTTTCAGATTTTTTTTCTCCTTAAAAAAAAAATGTTTACTTCATTCTCTCTCTCCTGTGGTTTACTTAAACTTGTTAAAACCATCATAAAACAACAAGCCTTTGAAGCATAACTGTTTGAGCAAGTACTCCCTCAGTAGAACAAATACGGAACTCTGTATTTGAAAAGCAAAATAATGATGTAGGTTAAAATAGGTAAATATAAGGTTTCAGCAGAAAAGAAGCTCCCCGCTCCATTGTAAAATTCCAATTACAAATTTTGTAAGAAAAGAAACCCCATAATTTTAAACATTAGTCATTCAATTCCCAGACAGTGAGGACAGAGGGTTTTATGAGGAACATAAAAAAAATCAGTATTGTAGGGATAATAAAAGAAGTAGCAAAAAGATAAAAAAGATTGAAAATCTACATCCTCATTCATTCTGCTGTATTCAGCTGCAAAAGAGGAGAAAAGGAAAATAAACTTAGAGTCTAAAATCAAGTTTTAAAATATTGCAAATGCAATTATTATAAATGTAAAATTCCTACATTTTTAAAACATAAAGATAAAAAATACTCAAAACTTTTAACAAGAATGTCTAATTTGAGAAATTCTAGTTTTAATTAAAGAAAAAGATTTAATTATGTTTTTTATCTAGCACATAAAGTATTCTCTTTGTGTGATGATGGACTTGAACAATCCCCTACACATTTTAAATTTCTGGTGTCAGATGCTTCGGGCTTTTTTTTGTTGTTTCCCCTTTTGCAAACTCTATTGAAGACACTAAAACACATGTACCACTTCAAAGTTGTTTATCGGTAATTAAATTGCCTTTCTCAGTTGTAGCTGACTAGTAGCAACAATCTATTGTGTTGAATGAGAGAAGTCTCAATTTCAATTTAGTTTCCTTTTAGATCCATGTCCTTCCTCAAATACGGAAACTTTAACATCCACAATAAACTCATTTCAGCTCTTCTCGACTCCTACAGCTGCTTTCACCCCCCCCCCAACTTTTTCAAAACATGAGGTACTCTCAACCAGTAAATATATATATGATGAATTTCAAATTGTTAAGTTACTATTTTTAGATTCTGGTTAAAGTTCCTGTTTGGAGGTCTGGCAGTGCCTGCACCCCAGGCAAGGCAGTGTCTGCCGGAGCGGCTGGTCTGGGCAGGGGCAGCCAGGCCGGTCAATCCGGGCCGGAGCCAGAGCCGTGTGGATGGTCGGGGCCGGAGCTGCGTGGATGGTCGCAGGCCCCACACCAGCTCCCCTGGCTGGATGGTCGCAGGCCCCACACCGATGGTCGCAGGCCCCACACCAGCTCCCCCGGCCACGAAGCCACACGGCAGCCACACTTCCTGAGGCGGCCCCAGCCCCCGCACAGCCTCAGCTCCCGCTGCTGTTCCTCATGGGGACGTGAGCTCCCTTTTATGCCTCCTCTGGCTTCCTGAGCTCCCTCCTGAGCCCCGTGAGCTGCCTTTGTTGCTCCACTCTGAGAAGCTACATTTACACACATGGGTGTTACATTCCCACGTACTCTGCCGATTAATCTATACCTTTCAGGAGTAAGCTCAGTGTTTCCAGGCTTTCTGTGGGCTTGCACCGCCTTGTTTAAAATGCTACCCTCATCTCTTGGCACTGTCTCCAACAGCCAACCTTCCCGCTGCCAAAGCGAGCTCTTTGTCGCTGCAGCCCCACATACCTGCAAGAGCTGCCATCAGCTACACTGGCAGAGCAGCCCTCCTTGCTAAGCCATCAACAGGCACCTCTCTGCTTTTAGAAAATGGCTGGGATTTTTTCATTTCATTTATGATATGGAGTCCTTGCAGCATGGTTTACGTGGGCAGTGCTGGACACATGGGGCTACTCGTGCCTCACTTTGAGGGCAGGCATCCAAAGCACTCACCTGAGCACCACCTAATTACCCCAGGCACAATTCGGTGTCACTCCAGGGCCCTGGCTTGCACAGAGGATGGCACAGGGCAGCATGCGGTGCTGACAGCCCCATTCTCACAACCCCAGGCTCTGAGGTTGCTTCAAGCACATACAGCTGTGTAAGCTGGGTGCCCCGGGGCGCTGCCTTGTCCTGTGGCGAGGCACAGCCCGGCCTCACATGCTCTTCCGCCACTGGAAACGTCATCTGTTTCACGGAGGATTGTATATGTGTTCCCGGGCATGTCAGGATTTATGCAGGAGTTAAGAAAACAGGTCACAAACTAGGGGTCACAGCTAAAACTGCAGTTGTGAATGGGGAAATGGAAGCTTGGCCAAGACCCCAGAGGCTGTAATTGCACAGAAATGAATGAGACGTGTTGCCTGAAGCCTGTATAACGGTGTACCACATGAAGCAGCTTGAAATCTAGTTTTCTCTTAGAAATGCAGACCCTTACATGCCAGTTCAAGTCTTACTTTTCTTGTTTACCTTTCAAATATTTTTCAATAGATTGGGAAGGCTCCACTTCAGTAGCCTGAGGAGTACTGTTTGCTGGTACCTGACAAGGTACTGCAAGGTACCAGCAGGGGAGACTGAACTACAGAGTTCTATTTTGTTATTCCAAAATAAAAATATTCAAAATCTTTTTTTCCAGCAAAACTTTCAAATACTGCAGTTCTTCATATAACTGAAGATAATTAATGCCCTCTAAATTCTATTTTTTAAACTAAGGAACATCCATTTTCTATCCAGCTCTTCTTCTGAGACTATTATATACACACCTATATCTTTATACCACCTTATATGTTTATATGTATATGCACAACGTGCCCAGGGCATATATCACAGTGTATAAGATAATATACGCTGATCATATACCATTGCATGGTTCCTCTGAGAGCCTGAAAAATCTTAATTTGAAATATAAATATCATTGTGTCCGATATCATGCAGTACCTTAAGCTGATTTGCTGCACTTCAGAAAATGTGAGCGTCCCAAAGGTATATGTAACAGTAGCTGTTATTTCCAATGTCAGTTCACTAGACTTTTGTAAAGTCCACACCTGATTGCTCAGGTCAGATGGGGTGATGCAACATGCTCTTTATCAACAGGAACTACAAAGTTCAGTTTCACTGTTGTTTGTAAGGGCCAGAAGGACTGAAACACTGGTTCCATGGCAGCTTACATGGCATGGCAAGCAAATGTGAACTGGAGAGCATATTTCTCAATATAGTCAATTTTATTACCTTTAGATAATGCAGTCTCATCCAGAGATTAATACTATTGATTGAGAGAGTCACAGTGCCTCTGTAGAGGCACAGTGTTCTCTAAATGCATTTACACGGCTTCTAGGCTCAGCCTGGGGCCCCAGCTTGCTTTTAGTGTAGACACTGAGCTGCACTGAGTCAGTTCAGAGCACAGGTTTGAGATGTAGGTGGTGAGGTGGTTCTGCAAGCTTGGGTCCAACAACTTTGCCTCTGTTCCAGAGAACAAGTACTCACAGGGCCCCCCGGTGACTTCAGGTAGCAGCTGTCTGTTCAGTGCATGCCATAGTGCCCGTATTACTCAGGTTTTTAATTGCGAACACCAGAGCTGACCTCCCAGAAAGCAAGGAGCAGACTATATATATGATTATGATTCAGAAGCAGGTTTGCACACCTTCATCCTAGGCAATTACAAGGTCTTGGTTATTGCAGCTCATCCAATCAGTTTGAATATACTTCTATGACCTGGGATTCAAAGAATAGTACGTGTTTTGCAGATGAAGATCTAGGGTGCAGCTGTGACATTATTTGCCAGAAATCACATGGTCTGTGCAGAGTAAGAAACTGAAGACACATCTCTCAAGGGCAGCATCGTAACTACTGGCTTCTCCCATCCCCTCTGTGAGCGTTCAATAGACTTAGAGGACTGAACGTGCCCCTACTATTACTGATAATTTTCTGAGGAAAAAGGCAAAATAAGGCAACACTCTTAAGATGCTAACTGTGTAATAGGTTCCAGTGCTGAAGCTGAAAATGGGGGCAAATTAAGAAGTGGTAATGCTGTTGCTGTCATACATGTGGTGGGCAGCTGTACTATGGATCATCAAATGAATGATTCTCCTTAAAACAGAGCCCTTCTGAAAACCAGCAGTGGAATCCAAATTAGTACAAGCTGCATTTTGGAAACCAGGAAAGGTCCCCGTGATCACCACTGGCTGTCAGTGCAAATTCATATTATAATGATCAAAAACTTGGTGAAGGTGCATATTGCTATAACTTGTTTAAATTGCAGGCTTGGAAAAATATACTTAAGAAAGACATCTGGAATTTATTTTTTGTTTTGAAATTCAATTTATACATATGCTTTTGGAGAGCTTTTGCAGAACTGAAAAACAAGATATTTTGGTATTGAAAGACAAAAGCTAAAATGAAAACCTTGAAATAGAAAAAACTGCCTCTATACATGATTCTCCTACGTCAAACTCATTTAGCTCGTTGAGAGTGAAACTATTTTATGCAGAGCCTCAACAACATATATATATAAATAATATGTAGCTACACAGCTATATATTATGTCTGAAAGAAAAACAAAATATAATACAGCATGGGTCACAGATCTATGTTGGATGTGTTTTTCTGCCAGTCAGTTTTTTCACATCTCAGATGTGGATGTCCCGTGTGTGTCCCATGTGGATGTCTACAACCCATGATCATGTGTACTGACCAAACTTGACAGGACCTTGACTGTATCTCATTTAAAGTGAGGTACTAATGGTGCTTGTTCACGTGATCACAGCTAATATGAGCTAATGAATAATGGGCAAGAACTCGGGAGCTGCAAATTCCCAGTGAAGCAAGCTTTAAATTTAAACACATTAGGAAGAATTCTGACAGCTCTTTTTAGACCTGTAGTGCATAATATGTCTGTATAATTTCTAAGTCTTGAAAACTGACTGACCACATCTTCAGCTGATATAAATTGCTGCAGCTGCATTGACTGTAAAAGAGGTGTAATTAATTCATCCCAGCTGAATTTCTGGACCCAAAATATGCAGGAGTTTTTATGTCCCCTTTCTGGTCATGTGGGCATCACTGGAAGATGACACAAAACCTGACAGCTACCAGGGCTCTACACTCACATCTAGGCTCACACTTTTGTTTTTTACCAGACCCCATGGGGAACTAACATTTGTTTTTGAATGCTTTACTGAGCTGTCTGATTTATGAACATCAGCAGCACATGCCATTATAAGCAAATCACAACTGCGGATATGAATATCCTGAACCTATACTTAGGGGTTGTGTGATTTTCCATTCAAGGGTCAGAAAGGATTCTCTAATAAGCTGCTTTGCCTCTTAGAGGTCAGAAAACAGGGATGAAGTCTGCAAACGCTTTAAGGCAAGTACATTCTCATTCTCCCAGTGTGGGGTGTATCTTCACTCAAGCAGCATTTACTGCTACTTCATCAGAGGTAGGAATGCAAAATAGGTGCCCTGGGAATTAGAAAACACTTTTTATGCCAGTAGTTTGTGTTACTTGCTCATCCAAAATCATGTGCGTATGAACAACCTACTTTCATTATGATGGCAAAACATTATAATATAACAGATTAAGCAAATGATCCTGTTTGCAACAGATTAAATTCCATGCAAGTTAAATCTACAGCCTTTTCTTCTGCACAACCTTGAAAATGACCAGCCAGAAACAAAAAACAGTTTCCAAGTGTACTGGGTTCAAGACTGTATCTGGAAATTTAAAACAGCTTTCCTCCTTAAAATTCTGTCTTATCATCAGGTCCAGAGGAAGGTTCAGGCTATTTCAGACCAAGCAATCTGTCAAAGACAAATGTTCCGTTATTGCAATGACTTGCAACTAGTCTCCTTCCTTTAAGTACGTGAGATTCTAACACAAGGGTATCCCTGATGATAACCTCAGGAATATAGCATGAGGAAAGGCAAATAATAATAATAATAATAATAATAATAATAATAATAATAATAATAATAATAATAATAATAATAATAATAAAAAGAAGAAGAAGAAGAAGAAGAAGAAGAAGAAGAAGAAGAAGAAGAAATCAGGTAGATCAGAAGTCACCTAATATATATATATATCAAGATATGAAGCTTAGCTTTGTTTGCAGCAGTAAAGGTCTATATCACTGGTACAAAGTAAAGGTATGGGCTATCTTCAGCCAGTAGAAAGCTTCAAAATTGGAAAGCAGACCGCAGCTTTGCAGAATATCCTGGCACTGGTGCAATTAGTACATGTTAATTAAAGCTGCTTGAGTGAAAAAAAAAAACTGTCTAAATTGATTTTTTAAATTATACTTTTAGTTTAATCCCCCCAAAAAAATGTGGTGGGAGAATTGTTTTGGTTCATCTCAAGCCCAAGGTTATTCCAATTGTCTTTATATTTCTTCTCATACTAACTGTTTTCCCGGATCTCTTTATGGACATTGTCCACGGAAGGGAAGGGAGTGCAGTGACTGCAGCAGAGTGCAAAGAGCTCACATTCCTGCTCTTAGCTCTGCAGTTGACCCTGATCCATTTTTGCTTCTGTTTTGCTTCTTTTCTCTCTCAGTCTTTCCTTTACGCTACATCACATCCTGGCTTGATCCGAAGTCCTATACATTTTTGACACATTGTCTAAACCTCCCACTGAACAGAATTCATCAGGGATAAAGGTTATCCCAGACTCCGGGAGATGCTGCTCACAGCAGCTGCTGGGACTCAAAGAGGTTGCTGAGGAGAAACACGCTGGTCATCAGGACATAAAACACTTGGGGTTTTTGTCACTTTTCACAGACACTCAGGGCTGCAGAGCTCTCAGGCCAGCAGTCTCTATATCCTGCCATTCTTAAAAAAGTGCCTCACTTCACTTTTGAGGCTCCAGCATCTTTGCAGGAGATCTTTTTAAGCCTGCTTGCATAATTCCTATTTCAGTGCTGCCTGTACATGATGGACATGCTGTGGGTAGGTGCTAAGCTTCTTGGACAAGAGCCTTTCTTTATGAGTAACAACACAAGCTTTAAGCAGCAGGAGCCGGTGGTCTGGAAGAGGTGTCAGCTGAAGGAAGGTGCATGGCTTGTTCACAGGCAGCTGGACCTTGCTGAGTGTGTGAGCACGCTGAAACACTGGCGCGCTGATGTCAGCTATGGCCTCCAACACTGATACAAAGCAGATGATCCCAGTACTTTCTCAGTCCCCATCATACCTCATTTGAAATTCCTTGGGAATCAGGCTCCTTCTCATTTAATTCTTTCAACCATTTAACCATGTGAAGCGAAGCCTTTTTCTGTTAAGCTTGTCAGACCAGCTCTGCAGCTCTGCTGGAGATCTTGGCCGGGCGCTAGGGCTCCAGCTGGCAGGAGAAGTTGCTCTCTTTGGCCTCATCCGGGCACAGCGCTTTGCTTTAGCTGTTTGCTTGCAAGCGGCCAATGATGAAATCATGTTTGCAAAGGTGAGACAGGTTGTCCCTTGGAGCCACAACCAAGGCCCCTCTTTGGCACTCGTGTGACAGGGGGCTGCAACGTCTATATGAAACTAGAGTTCTGAAGGCCTAAATAGATAAAATATTGTTGTTGTTGATTAAAGAGAGCAATGCCAGCCACTTTTGGTCAGTGTAACAGGAAAATGTGTCTCACATTACCTCAAGTTTAAAGGATGTTAGACATTGTTTAGCGATTCCAAGGACTTACAAAAATTACAGGGAGGAAGAGCTGGTAACAGTATCTGACACACATTTGCTTCATTCATGGACAAATTAACATTAATTATCCAATTTATAGAACAGTTTCAAGTGGAAGGGCCCCCTCTCACCCCCCACTGCTGCATATTTGGGGGATTAAGTTGTTTGTTTTCAGTGATAAATTAGAAACATCTGCTTCTGCTGACATAGTGGAAAGAAGGCACGTACGGCAAGCTCGCTGGGCAGGCTGCTCCAGTGCGCGCGGAGCTGCTGCTGCCAGGGGCTGCCACAGCGACCTGCTGGTTCCTGAACACCGTGTTAGGCAGGATCAGGCCATCGTGGTCCTGAGGTTCGGTGGAGGAACTGCATGGCTTTTCTCAAGCTCTGCTTAGACTGATTTCTGAAGGAGGTCAGAGCAGCAGCAAACATTTTGAACAGCACGCATTAGGCAGACCCTGCCTTTTAAGGGTATCTTGGCAGTTCTTCTGTGCAAGCAAAACTGTTTCTGTTATGGGATCATCTAGTCTTAATTTCAAAGAATCCAAACCTTGTTCCAGAATAACCACAGAGGTCACTCAAACATGAGAAACAATGGCATTAAGTGTACGCAGAAAGCACAGACCGGCTCTGTCTTCTAATGAAGAAAATGGTGCTAATTTAGGGAACTAACATCTTTTACAACCCTGGCATGTCTCCGGAGAGGTGATACAACTTCCTGATTGCCGACTTTGACCGAAAGCGGCCAAGAGATACACCATGTCAAATTCACTTCACACATGCCTTCAGCTCATGCAGAAGGTATGAAAACAACCCTCCTTTCTGCGAGCCGTTATTTGGAGAAGTGGAAAGCTGGGACTGAACCCTGCCAGATGCTGCAATCCAAATATAACCTGAGCGTCCGTGGAGCTGCACCCCCGATGAACCCTGTACTGACATCACCTTACGTAACCCTGCTGGAGAGAAGTGCGAGGCTTGTTTTGACTTAAGTGTGGCCTGGATTTCATTGTGGAGTTTTAATGTGTGCCCAAGTAGGCTACAACAGCAGACATTTCACACACATGGGCCAGACTTTTTTGGTCTTTGACAATGAAAACTCTCACGCTGCAGCCCTATGCCATGATGACAGATCACACTTAGAGAAAAGGGAATAACTGAGATGCTGGGCAGTTTCTAACAAGTATCTCCTGTTTCCAGGATGCTCTCTTTTTCTACCTTAGTATTTTCTCCAAATAGGCTTGAGGATTATGTGCATTTACATGACCACCGGCAGCTCCGTCAGAGCAAGAAGTTCTAGGCACATTCACTGCACACTCTCAGATGACAATTCAGCACATGCTGTGCACGTGAGCTGGACACCTCCTGGCAGCACGGCAGAAATTGTTCAGTTGTGCCACGGTGCAGGGCAAATATATTTCTACCTGAGAAATTCCAGGCACAGAAATTGCAGTTTAACCTGAGGAAGGCCGTGAAATCACTGCTGATCTGTGGGGGCTTGCAGCAATCCTGTTGATAACAGTGAACAGTCCTAGTAGGTCTTGCAAAGGAAACTCCATTTTCCTTTAAGAAAGGAAAACTCAACTTTCAATTTCCCATTAAAAAGCTCTAGTCCTTTTTCTCAGAAATGCAGCCTAGAAAAGCACTCTATGATGCACGACAAATGTAAAGGTTAGAATGCAGTGAAATGCAGCTAGTCCCACTTTCTCTGGAGAAACTGAAAAACAGCCACTTTGTGCAGTGCCCTCTCCTAACAGTGAGATGCCATTCGTGTCCCGGTGTGTATGGCAGGAACCAGCCCCTCCTGAACCCAAGGGCCATTCCCAAATAGAATTAATCTGCTCTGTATGAGGGTGGAGTAGAGAGGGGAGTGTAGACGTACGTATGAAAAACTGTTTCATAGCTGGCCAAAACCATTAACCCTAGCTGTCCTGCCCAAGTTGTTTTCCTCTGCTCGTGTTACACATTTAAACACAGTAGTACCCCAGGGAGAACTTAGGTGTTTGCATCCCCACGTGGGGCATTCAGAGAGATACAGAGAGCTGAAGTTGAAACAGGAAACTTTTTTCTATAACTGAAGCTGCAGAGAAAAGTATTTTCTCTCATGTCCTCATGGAAATTGCTTTGCTGGAGTGGAGACGGTCCCATTGACACCCCCATAAATCACTGCCTCGCGCTGGAAGGGCTCTCCCTGCCCCTCCTTGAGGCAGAGCCCCGAGAGCTCCTCCTCGGTGCTAGCCTGCAGATGTGTGTCTGCTTCCGAGCAGGAACCTCCGCTCCCGCTATCAGAGATGGTAGCTTAGAGAAGCCAAAGTCGCCTCAGCCTTGCCCAGGCCCCCAGGAAACCATCCATCTGCCAGCACCGGGACAGTGCCGCGTTCCCGAGGAGCCTCTGCCAGGCAGGGCCCCTCAGAGACCCTCCTCAGGGATGTGGGAAAGGGGAGCCCTCCATAGACACAAAACGAGGCCAGGAGGACGGAGGGAAAAGGGCAAGAATATCCATTTGGTAGCTTATAGAGGGGAAACGATAAAGGAACTGAGGAAGAATTAGAGACAAGTCAGAGTGTGAGGAACACAAGTCAGAGTGTGAGGGTTTCTGAAGTGGGGCTGTGATGAAAGGCTGTTCTCATGGCTTTGGGCCAGGGAAGCACAGGCTCTGGGAGGGAGCCCTCAGCACACAGCCCTGCAGAGCTGGGCCTAAGAGAGTCCCACATGAGGCAGCCACTCTGCAACAGGCCTGGCACCGTGCCTAGGGCAAGCAGCGTCTGCAGCAAGTAACCCAGGTACTTCTCTGTCAAGTCCCCAGGGAAACACTTCCACTGTTTATTGTGCACGAAAAGCACTTGAAAATTGAGTGAAAAAGGACTTGAAATAACGTCCTGATGTGTTTGGGCAGGGGGTGATCAATCCCTAGGTGTATTAGAGCACAGCAGGCTAGAGCTGAGCAAGAACATCAGCGCAGTGCTAGCAAGACTGGCATAACATCAAGTTTTTATAGCTTGTAGAAATGGGAAAATAGTTTCATTCCTTATGCCTAATTGCTAATGAGAAGCCTCGTTTTAGCAGGAAGGAATTTCTCCTTCCAAGAAAATGGAGAGTTTTCTTGGACAAATCCAGAAAAAAAACTCAATTATTATTATTACTGTTTTTTCCAGAAGGCAGAAGAACAGGAGGTCCCTCTCTGCAGCTTGTAGATCAGGTCTCCTCAGACTGTGATGATGGTGAACTCCCACACTGGCCTGGAGCCGGCGGTGAGGCCCATGGAGCAGAAAGGATGGTGCCTGCGACGCAGAGCGGGGCGAGCAGCTCCGACACCGGCTCTTTAGCTCTGCCCCTCCAGCCATCCCTGTTCCTACAGCACTGCCACTCCCTCCTTTTATTGTGTTTATTATACACTTCAGATCCTCTTCCCATAACAATACTCTTTCCACTCAATTTTATGGAAAGAAAAATATCTCCTATGAAAGAATGTGGTGAAATAGAAGTGAAATGGTTTGGAGTACATGAATTACATGAATCCTAAAAAGACATCCCATTATGGAATGGTTCCCTTCCTCCCCAGGCAGTAACCTCAGACTCTACCAGATGTTCCTGCTTAGGGAAGGGTATCTGATTCTGAGTTTGGGGTCTTTCCAAAGGGGAAGGGAGAGTGTAAGCTAAAAATAGAATGGGTGGTCTGACTGAGTGCAAACATAGTATCTTCAAGTATCTTCATTAGATCTTGTTAAAAATTTGGAATCCGTTTCTGCAGGCTGCACCACTCAGGTCCGGGAGATACACATGAGGAAAACAAATCCACTAAATAGACTGAAGACAAGCCAATATGTTTAAGCCAGCACAACATATGGATTCTCACATCTCCCAGCCTAGGAATGGCTATTCCCCTAAGATTCCTTGTAGATTTGCCCCGACTAAGTGAAACATCCCTGTCAGTATATGATGATCAGGGGCCTGGAACATCTGCCCTATGAGCAAAGGCTGAGGGAGCTGGGCCTGTTCAGCCTGGAGAAGAGGAGGCTGAGGGGGGACCTGATCAGTGTGTATAAATACCTCAAGGTGAGGTGAGGAGGAGGGGCCGGCCTCTTTTCAGTGGTGGCCAGCGACAGGACTAGAGGAAACGGCCACAAGCTGAGGCACCAAAAGCTCCACAGGAACTTGAGAAAACACTTCTTGACAGTGAGGGTGACAGAGCCCTGGAACAGGCTGCCCAGAGAGGTTGTGGAGTCTCCTTCTTTGGAGATCTTTAAAACCCGCTTGGACGCAGCCCTGTGCCCCGTGCTCTAGGTGACCCTGCGTGAGCAGGGGGGTTGGACTAGATGACCTTCCAACCTTAAGCATTCTATGAATCTATGATTCTATGAGTATATCCTGTACATCATGTATGTCCTATCCTTTCCCTTTAAAACCTTCCCTGTTACCAAAGGATTGGTTTTATTCTGAACATTGCTGCCTCCATACTTGCTCTTCACAGAGATGTGGAGGGATCATTTCATAATAACTCCTGCACCAGTAAAATATCCTTGAAGATCTGATTCCTCTGCAGTTCTGTCTGCAGGACCTCGAGCTTTCCAGTCTGCAGTTGGTATCAGGTGAGTCTTGAGGCCGGACGCTCAGGAACAGGTCACAGTACTCACACAAAAAAAGAAAACTAAATTCTAATCTAAAGAGAACCTGAACAACTGCAGCATAGCTCAATTTCAGCAAACTCAGACTCCTCTTCAACCTGTAAGTGAAACTGCCCTACCGATCTGCACCTCTCGATTCAGACAGATTATAAGCAGAAAGGAAGATCTTTTGTTGACACTTGCAGCCTGTGACTAAAATGTAAATCTGCCTGGTAATTATTTCATATGGAGCCTTCACTGCCTCGTATGATCACAAAAAAGCCTCTAACGTTTCCTGCCAAGGCAATCACATCGACAGCTCAGCTGCCCTTTAGCCTACCAAAAACTCCACATCTGCAGGTAAAATGGAGTTTGACTTGTTTTATATCCATGGCAAGCAATCTCTAGGAATCAGAAAAGTTATTTTTTTAATGCCTCTTAATTGATTTCACACATGCCTTCATTTCACACACGCACACATAAAGTTTTCTTGGCCTCCGTCAATTGGCATTTTCTCATTTGCAATGTCTCTCTTCAGGAACATGGATGTTATTTGATGGTGCAGCCCCAGCATGCCCAACGCTGCTGCTGTAGCACCCGTTTGAGGACGATGGCACCTAGGCATCCCAGTGCACAGACAAACTTATGTATAGAGACATTACAGAGAATTCCAGATATGTCAGCTGTACCCCAGTGAATGGGGAAGAAGATACTTTCCTGCAGACACTGAAATCCAGGAACATGGCTCATATACTGATTTCCACCTCCCTTTTCATCTTGTAGCTGTGACAGAACCACAGCTCTGTGGAATAGTGATATGTGCAGATCACAGATAAGATGAATAATCATGAACAATGTTCTTTGTTTGTATTATTTCTTATTATTGCTGCGAAATGAGAAGCAGTCACTGCAGTTCCTGGGAGTGTGTGGGCAGGTGAGATCTCTGGTTTCAGAAATTGTCCTGTCTCTTGTGTCAATAAGCAACGTGTCTCTTGTGTCAATAAGCAATAAGCCTTCACCACCATCACTCTCCTGGACCCATCAAGCCCATGGGATATTGTCCAGTAAGAACAAAGAACAAAAAATAACTAAACAAGTAGAAAAACCCTACAAATCCCTAACCTGTGCAGCCCTTGCCTATGCATCACTTGATTGAGATCCCTGTGGCCCTAATTTTTGGGAACTCCAAGAGGTGTGGGTGCCTATGTGCACGAAACTCAGCACATGTGTAGCTTCAAAGGCAGCAGAGCTTTCCGGATTCTCCTCGTTCCTGTGGGCTGGGCCCAGCATCCCCTCCCAGTCCACTCTGGAGAGAAAAGTCTGGTTTTCCACACCCTTTCCCTTGCCCCCTGCCTCTGTGCTTCTCTCCCTGCACTCCTCGATGGATTTTTCAGGTGGATGGTGTCCAAGGGAGACAAAGCCTCAGCAGTGGCGATGGCTCAGCACGAATTCAGCAGGACCAGCAGCGAGTAGCCCAGATTTTCCACCTGCTCTGGCAGGTCACTCCTCACAAGGTCTGGTTAAAAAGAAAACCCACTCAGTGGGCCAGATTAAATAGTCTCAAATCAGGAAAAACAGGAAGAAGGGCACTACAGGAAAGAAGGGATTTTCCACCTCTTTAATACACTCTGCAATGTGACATGGTTGTTCTGGGGTTTCTGAAGCAGGTTGCTCCAGCCATCTGTAGAAATTTCCATAGCTCTCGTAGCTCCAAGGACTGTGGATAATGCTGCCCTCACACCCATATTTTTCCTAAAACTTCAGCCTGACAAGCTTCAGGATTTCCTTGAAAGTGAGTGGGTTAGAGAAAGTAATAAGAAAGAAGTAGTAGCCACCATTGAGTGGCACTTTTTGGGCACTGGCAGCCAGCCTTACCACAGGGTCATCTCAACATGGGCCACCAGAGATTTGGGGGGGATAAGCAGCTCAAAAAATTGCTTATCCATTTATTCCCTCACCTATCCAGACCATGGTTGTACTTAATCACTGACACTCAACACTCATTGATACTTAAGAACGTATGTTTTTTGTACAGCATGTAGATATAAAGTACACTGTCAGGAGCAAAGGAAGCACAAAAAGTTAAATTACCTTGGTGAAAAACATGAGACATCCCAAATAGCAAACTGATATTTCAGTGAGAGTTTAATAAGATAAATTGAGGAGCAAAATGATTTATTTGGAATTTATAGATTTTTCAGATTTTTTTTTTTTTTTTTTTTTCAGAACAAGTTGCCATGAAAATATAGCAAGAAAGGTTAAGTGAATATTTGGGATGATGCTGGAATCATTCATGAGGGAAAAAGACTTACAATCACTAATTTGGGTTAACAGAATGTAAGATGAAAGCTAAACATGGAGATATATTTCAAAAGAGTTTAAACAATTCTATTATTATAAACCCTGTCAAAAAGAGATTTAAAAATAAGTTTTCACAATTAAACTGTGTTCTTGTTTTTTTTAAAACATCTCTGCTAACTTTCTGATAAAGAGATTATGTGCATAAATGCCAATGTTTATTACTCTTACAAGACAGGCTGTATACACAGATTTCACTGAAGTCCTACTACATACATTTCTAATAGAATCATATGTAGCCCAGCAAAAAATCTACATTTTCTGAAAAGTATCTCTGTTTCGTTCCCTTCTTTAAATGCATTTCAGAGAATTCAGAGAAACAGGAAAAGAGAATCAATTGCAACTTACCTTACATTCGAGTAGATGACCCCGGTTTTGTTCAGGAAAAGCAATACTATTCTTTTGAGCTGCTCCGTAAGTGCTGTAAATTCAAGACAACAGATGATTGTTGGTGAGTCAAAATCCTTTAGAAGAAGTTTAAATGCTTTGATGACAAATAAAGCACTTTGTGAAAACTTATTTGAATCTTGATGCGCTTGTATTAAGTTTTGTAACTGCCTGTCTCAGCTAAATAGGCTCCCACTCCTTTCCTCGGACACTCGCCAACTTCTCTAATTTAAAGCAACTGTCAGCTCGCTATAAAACTCCGGCTGGAAGGACTGCAGCATATAGTGTGGAGCCGCGAGCAAGTGTCTGCTCCCGAGCGGAGCCCTGCGACACGGAGCCCTAGCAGGACCTGGGGGATGGCCTCCCTCAGGTGACATTCTGTCGCTTTTGGAAAGCATTATAGGCTAAGTTCCCCTCTCTGTAAAGATAGAGAGAAGCGGAAAAAATCATGCTCTTTCTGGCATGGGAGCCCCTCGGCGTGGGACTGGGGAGGAGCAGGATCTGCCTTGAAGTGAAGGAATAGGGAAGTACCTCAACGTGGTCAGTGCTCCAAGGTCCCCAAGGAGCCAGGTCCCCCAAACAGTCCAAAGGCTGATCACAGCTCTCCCTCATGTGGCTTTGTGGGGTTGCAAAAGCATCCTGTGCAGGTGGCTATCTTCTGAGGTACTGTCAAGGCATGGGCAACATGGTATAGGTAGCGAGGTATGGATAAGCAAGGTTTACAAAGGCATCAGCTTGCTGGGGTTGGCTGTACCCTGCATTGCGCACATGCAGGGAGTGCAGCATGGGGAATTTTGGTCTGCAGAAGAGGCTGCCTCTGCCTGTGGCAGGAGAATAATTTCTTGCCATTGCAACCAGTTATGGTTGAAAACACCTGGCCTGCATTTATGAATTAACAGTAAAAGGTCACCTTTTAAAAATATGAGTTCGTTATAAAAAGTGGCAAGCAAGCGGAAAGCCATAATTATCCAGGCTTAAATTTTGAAGCATTGCAGTGGTCTGGAGAATTTCAGTGCCTGAGCAGCAAGCTTCCATGTTAGCAGCATAACAAACTTTTGCAAAAGCATGTGCTGAATCCTTTCTGAAAATGAGGGTCCTGAAAAGCGTGTCTCAAACTGGCCTCCAAGTAGCACTTTTGGAAATACATCCAGCAGACCTGCTGATGCTAAAGTGATATAAGGTTTATCATTATTAAATGAGTTTGGCTTTGTCAGACATATTTTCTTGCAAAATGGGATACATTAGACTGAAATTTCCAAGGGTGTTTAATGTGCTTGAAAGAGGAAATGAATCTTTAGAAATGGAGCAGTCAATGTCAAAATAGTAATAGTGAAGTGACTATGAAAGATTTCTTTCATTTGATTGTTCTAATTTGTATGACATTTAAATATTAAGTATTTTGTACACTTAATGGAAAGTTAGCGAATATGCTCCTATGTGTTCACTCGAGATTAATAAAACACTGCTACCCATGATGAAAGATTTAAGGAAAACTAAGCATTTATTTCATTTCAATATTAAATGACGCTAATCAGGAAAAACCGTCCTCTGGTAGAAAATGATACGGACCTATCATAATGTGAAAGCTTCAGCACGTTAGTGATTTGACAAGTCTTAGTTTACCCCAAGTATAGCTAAGAGTATTTTGTTTTGCTCTGTGAATCTGCTGGTGGACTTGGTCATGGATGAGCAACAGTGAGAAGTGCAGATATCATCCTATCCTGTCATTTCAACGGACTATCAGAAACAAAGGTTTTTTGTATCTTAATCTGTACTTTGTGATCCAGCATATGGGGTAATATATTGCTGGCAGCACTGGAAATTTGTATTTGGTTTATCGTATACCTAGCACAGTTATGTGAAATATGCAGAATTATTAAAGATCATCCTGAGTATTACTCTCTTTCTCTCAGTTGGCCTCTCTCTGCTCCTGTTATGGAAATGTGAGATGCTGCTTCCTCCTCCTGAAGGGTTTTTCTCTGAGGAGCAAAGGATGTTGTCCCTGTTACACGGGGAAGAGCATGTTTTCCAATGGTCCGTGCACTAAATTGTCAGGATTCCTAAACCTTGACTCTGCAAAGGATTTTTCACTAGTTCTCATCATATCTTTCTCCATTGTATTTATCTACCTGCTTCGCAGCAATATGACTAAGGACACTGGTGAAGTAGTAAGGATTCATATTAATCCCTGTAATCTTATAGCTGCAATGACAAGAATCAAATATTGCTAATGGTCGTCTTTGGTGAACATTTTGTGCCCTCGAAGTCTATCTAAATACTCTATGATACAAAGCTAAAGCATGAGCCAATAGTTCAACTCTTGTCTTAGAGACGATTCCTTAGGGTGGGAGATGCAGTTGAAGCTTTGACAGAGGCAGAGGCAAGCTAGCTACAACTGAAAGAGAATATCAAAAATAATGAGTTGAACCACTGAGCTTTCCAGATTGAATGTGAGAGGCAGACAGAAAAATAGGGTGGAACTGAACAGAGTTTTGAAAGCCATGAAAATTTAAGTGTTCAACAGAAAATATAGGTTCCCTTGAGAGGTGTGGGGGGAATGGGACTGATATCATGTAAAGAAAGATGTATTTTTATAGGGTTGCTCATGGGTGCATATGATAGGCTCATTTTTGATTCCTCTAAGGTTAAAAATGGAGGCAACTATCTTTGATTTTAGTGTTCCACTAGCACACTGATTTTCTTGCTTTTGGCTTTGTCTAGACCAGGTACAGTAGAATCAACCTGCTTGCCACAGAAACTAGTCTGGTGATATTCACGCCATGCAGGCACAACACTGCAGCTCACGGGTTAGCAAAGATGGAAAAGAAAATGGACCTACATTTGTAGCACAGGAAATTGTTGATCTTGAATACCAAAAAAAAAAAAGAAACTATGCAATAGATGCACAAGAGATAATGTGTTCTGAGGAACATAGTCATCTCACCCCTGACAGGCTGTCATCTTTAATCCTTTCATGTGGCAAACAGCTGGGACCTTTTCTTGATGACATATTTAAGTCCTTTGTCTGACCAAAATGTTTTAAGATTCAGCAGGTTCTAATAATTATCGAGAATGTTTCCAAGACAAGTATCACCATCAGGAATCAAACAAAATCTTTCATGTGCAGTGAATCATTAAGCAATAGATCTGCAGGCAGGAAATAATATGACTTAGTGGAATAATAATAATAAAAAAGTGTCCTTTGATGCTGGGACTTGGGATTTTCCTGTGTTACGGCTGGATGCATTTATATTCAGATAATACTGAACTCAATTACCAAGATGTCAATGTAAACTGCTCAGCTGCAACACTGAGAGAATGAGCAGGTTTCTATGACACACTTTGCACTCTAGGAACTGACCCAGCTGCTAAAAGCCAGAAGCCTAATTCTCCCCTCATTTAGACAGCTGTGAATGAAAGTTGGCTTCATTCAGGTAAACAGAAATATGCCATTGTCCAGTGGCTATAAATGAGAAAATAAAACCGGCTGTCACATGGAACTCTGATGTCCATATACAGAAAAGTTTATATTTTATTGATGTTTATATTGCAGCTAGCCCTTGGCCTTTGTAGCTGGTCAGTAGAAGGATGTTCCCAGGATGACAATTGTTCAGTCCTAGTATAGCCTCAGGACATGGCAGAGACAGCTTTAAGACATGGCAACAATGGCTGAGGAAAGACCAGTGTGAAGGCATCAGATAATTCAGATTTTAGTATCCAGGAAAAAAGAAGTGGGAAGGATGGGTGCTCTGCTTTTAAGTGGTGGCTTTTTCCATTGGTGCACTCATCTGGAGATGCTGGGAAATTAATGACTGTGAGGGAAAACCCATCAATGACAAGCAGTATGTCTTGGTGCATGAGGAGCTGCTGGGGCCTCCTCGCACCTCAGGGAGGCATTCGAGTGGATTAACCCCACATGTATTTTTGTTTCTATATTAGATGCAAAGTATCATTTCAACAGGGCCTGTGACTTTCAACTGTGTATAAGTTATTCTAAGGCTGAATTTGCTAGAATACACTGTCCAAAGCTCCTTTACCCAATGAGATCACCTCACTAAAGTCATCCCTGCTCTACCTCTCCATTTAATCATCAGCCACTAATACAAAACTAACAAGAAGCAGGATTTAAATCTTTTCTGCCTGGAACAGCTTGGAACAGCTCTACTGCTGTACTTGTCTTCCTGCCATAGGTAGCTGTGCAAATGCAGCCTCCAGAGGCACAAGAACTTCCTCTCCATGAGATGTCAGCTTATCACTGTCCTTTATTTCAGAAGAACAAGGAAGCTTGCCTCCAGTTTATCTTCTCGGACTAGTCAGAATGTAATGAAAACATGCTTGACATTCAAGATAGTGTAATAAGAATGGCTTATATTTATTAGTCTTCTGCCAAGTGCAGTCAAGCAGCAACTAGAGATAAGTCTGAAAGTAGCAGAGATCCATTTAAAATTAGCTCACATGCTGGCTTGGGAATACTGGGAAACCAAATGCTTCCTCTAAACATTCTTAACAATTTTCCCTTCTTGGATGTACTGAGTTTGTATATACAAGAAAGCAAGCTCAGTTGCCCATGTAGTTGTTCCAGTGATTTGGCACCCTAGCTATGATGCCTTGCACTGCAGCCTGTCCTTGGTTAGAGCTCAGCAGCTATGGGGTGAAGCTGCTATGATGTCCATTACTCAGGACTGAAGGGTACATTAGGGAGCTGATAATACTACAGGCCCCTCATTCAAAAGCCCCTGTATGAAGAAGATTATAACCATGCACAAAGGTCAACCAATATTCCACTTTCTGCATACATCACTCTTGATTTATTTTAAATGTTGACACAAATCTACTGGGCATCACTCATGCAAACTACTTAATTTTGTTCTTCCCTTCTATTATGACTGGACAAAGTACGAAAGGACTTTTATTGTTTTTAACACTCCTCAAAGCTATGCCTGCAGTCAGGCATAGTCAGGCTTCAAGTTGTAAAGAAAACATTATCAGCTTGAACTACTTTCTAGTTTCCTTGTTTTGTTTTTCAAAAAGAAAGTTATCTGATTCATTATGCTTCGTTTATCTGGAAGCAATAGCAATCTGCTAGCTGAGTGGTTTGACCTTTTGCATATTGTGTAGTTGACTGGTCTGGCCATCCATCTTCTCCACTTGTTGAAACCCTCACTTAGCAAAGAAAGGCCAACAGCCAAGGCTGCGTGAAAAATGTGGTACAAAAGGAATCAATTAAGAACAGGGTATATTTCATTGTATTTCCCATAATGTATTAGACATTGAAGATTATGCAAAATTTGAAAAGTTGCCTGAGGTGTCTGGATTTCATGACTGCTGACAAATTATGATTATATTACTAGCTTTTTGATAAATCCTTTGGGTAAAAACATCCTACGTGTTCCCATCGTCCCAGTACAAAGAAGTTAATAGCCCTGCTTCTCCCAAAGATGTCAATTCTGTTAAGTTTTTGTGCAGTGTTCTTTCTGACTATCTTGCCAACCACTTTAATTTAAAATAGTAAAAATCAAGCTCTGTATTTTTCTTGTTGAGCCACCTCAGCTACTTAGTAAGCTACTACTTCTGACAGTTCTGACCTTACATTTTCCAGAAGAGAAAAAAAAAAAGTTGAATTTAGTCACAGTTTTCATGGCAGAGGTTCTCCTGAATATTCAGCCAACCTTGGTCTGTACCTTCTGTACCTGGAAAAGTTCACTGCAGTGGGAGTTGAAGCCATGCCCATTTCTACCAACAGCACCAAACCCACTAATGATTAGGACAGTGGATGCCATTTACATTTTAACACTATTAATAAATGCCAAATCAAGATGGGAAAGCAGATCCACCTACTCCAAATGAGGGTCCTAATCACAGGCCTAAATAGTAAATAAAATTCCAAGTTTTTCACTATCTCTTGGAATTGTGAATTCTTCTCTGCAGGATGGTGTGGCTTTAGTGGAGGAGTAAAAGTTGTGTGCTATCCAGAAAAGCCTCTAGCCTGGTGTGTAGGGAGCTCTTCTGAATAGCAAGAAGTCTAGCTTTGAACTCCCTCAGGCTCTGGATAGAGGTAAACCTGCATCTAAAACTCCCTTGGGCAAGTGCTATTGACAGAAGTTTACTGAGCTCTTGGACTTGGGGGGTTGCATCCATCTAATCATGCTATACAAGGAGTGGGGAGTTCTTCAAAATAAAGGATGTAGAAAACATCAGGTAAGTCTCTGAAAGTGAGATTTATGAAAATGATTTTAGTACTACTGGCTCTGAGGCTAGGTAAAAAGCTCCCTGTAAAAGAAATTCAAAAACCAGTATACAGGAAAACTGATTTTAAAATGTGCACATGTGAGAAATTCTGCTAAAATGCTTGCACTGCTGTCCAGGGAGAAGTAGAGCATTTGAATGACTCACAGTCCAATTACTCAGTATCAAAACTCACAATTAAATTCTAGCCAGTATAGTAAATAAAATTCTAGTCAAACTGGTAAAAGAGAAACTGGATAGGAATATCTGGTGAGAGTGCTTTCTATGAATGGAAAACTGAAAAAGCTCTCACCAGAATATGGGCAGCTTTTTCAAAAAAATTCAGAAAGCGTCATACCTTCCAGCCTACCCAACGAGGTCCTTGACCTGTATATTAATTATTTCAGCAGAAAAAGCAGCTATCGAGTACAACTCTCTATTCATGCCACAAGATAATCAACCAGACATTCTGTAGAGCTATCCTCATAACTCATTAGATATCAGGCAACCCAAGACTCTATATACGACCACTTAGGTTTGAAGAAGGCATTATCTGATATCCTCCCCATGACCCAAAGCTTTCTCTGGGATAATACGACAATTGCTCAAGGAAACTGAACTCTACAAACAGACACACAAGCACATGCATTTCTGGTTGGTCTGACAGACTTTACTTTTGGCTGCTCAGCTACTATCAGAGGGTGGTCATTCTATTTTTAGATCATCTTTAGTTTAATGGAAAGTTCTTTTAACTGTTGATGATACTTTTTCCCTCTAAGCTAAGACAAAACAAATATACGGCAGCAGAACAGAGTGGAGTATATTAGCAGCAGAATACTGAACTACAAGGACTCAACAGCAAAAATTATTTTTAAGTTGAATCTCTTTAGAAAGGCCAGAAAGCTCCATGCCATTAAATTTCTGTTCACATGCCATTAAATTTATGTTCATAAAACTTTATTGTCTATGGATGCTTTTCCAAGTGAGTGGGCTGTTGGCTATCTGCACTTCCTGACCTGTACAAGTTCTCTGACACTAATGGTAAGAAAATGTAGCTGGTAGCTTGCTGAAATTAAATGTCTGGTTCAGGACAAGCAAATCACTGCTGCCACAACTAGCTTGACTATTTAAAGCTATTGAATTATAACAGCATGGGCTGGCATGAGCAGTTTACTTTAAAAAGTCAGATCATTTATTTTGTTTAGTATAAAAGCCTTTCATTTGTTCAAAGTAGAATCAGAAAGCCCAGAAATTTAAGTTAGAGACCTAAAATGACACATGCATGAGAGAAGTCAAATACAGCAGCTCAGCTCTGTCATTGCATGGCTCAAGAGTGACACAGACATGCCAGTTCATGGTGTTTTTTTGGGACAGACACAGTTGTTTGAAGATTTTTACACACATCCTCTGAGCTGAACTGTCAAGGTGGACACCTACTGTTAAGTCTGTGGAATTATTAATAATAGAAGAATAATCATTAATAAAAGAAGATTAAGGATCAGCTGTCTGGGGGCCATGAACATCTGGCTTTCAAAAATACAGGCATTGGGAAAACAATTATGTGACTCCGAGTTCTGGCCCATTTGGAAAGTGGACGCTCGAGTCATGCCTTTGGAGCCTTTTGGCTGCCTTCCAGGCATAAAGTGTAGCTGCAAAGCGTAGGTGGACAGAAGCTGCCCCAAACTGTGGCAACAACAGCGCCTGTTGGCCATGCAGAGCAGGACTGCGTGGCAGGACACCACAGTTGTCACCAGGTCATGGAGGCTCCAGCACGTCCGCTTGGCCAGATGGTGTTAATGGAAGGAAGGGGAGGAGAGGAACATGAAAGCTTTCCTTGTCTGTGCTAGGAATCAGCATTCCTGTAACTACGCTGTTGAAGGGCCCCAGATGTCTGGAACTGGAGACAGTCCTCTCCAGAGAGGTTGGGTAGCATTTCCCTCTCCTTCCACTCCCAGAAGTCCAATGCAGTCTTTGCCACGTAGAAACGAAGGCGTGAAGAGCAGCAAAGGATCTGGAAAATCCTATGGCACTGCAGAACATGGGGCGGGAAGCTGCACAGAAGATCATGGATCAGTGATAAACAGTGATAAACAGACCAGTACTCTGGAACCTGTTTTTAATTACAGTGTTGTTTCTTTTCAATGATGAAAAATGAGGATATCCTTTTTCTGTCCCATGTGCCCTCTTTTCTATAGGGTTTCTGTTTTAAAAATAAGCAAAGAGCTTTCTCTTCCAATTCCACAATTCTGCTGTTTTCCACTCCTTGTATTTCCTGGACAGCATTTTAATGCCACAGTAATCAATTGCTTTGTGAATATATTTATGCTTGCATATACAAGAGACATTTCTAATTTCTGTAGTGTTGTTTTTCAAAGTTTCCTGAAGCTTCTCAAGTGACTCCAGCCAAACAGCGCAAAAGTAATAGTACTGCAAGTCAAGAGAATTACATCATTAGGAATTCGTAAGAAATAGTAGAACCAATCTCTGTTTGCACTAATATTTCTTTGTGCCTCTTTGCAGCTTTAAAGAGGACTCATTAAGGGCTCTCTACCAGGGCAGAAGTACCTCAGTGTTCACCCTTCGCCCCGGCTAGTATTTAAGGGACAAAATTACTTTGGTTCCCACATGGCCCCCGAACATAGGGAGCACAACCACCGCTTTAATTACTACTCTTTAGAGGCTCTCTCTCCATCTAAAAGCCTGCTCTTAGTGACAGAATGGAATACCTGCAAATTGGAGCCATTTTTGTAGGGCATTTTTGCTATTTTTAAGCAGGTATTTCTTTCCACTTTCTAAAACTCTTTTAAAGAGCCTTTTAAATCATTTCTCTCAAGCAGTATGGTAAAAGTGCTTTCCTCAGCATACTACTGCATGTTAAATTTCTAAAAATGTGAAACTCCAAGGTGTCCTTTGGGTTCCTTTTGGTGCGGAGATGCAGCCCTTCATATACTTGCCCATGGCTGGAAAAAGAACAGACAACTAAGCACCTTGCACATCTTTTTTTCTGCTGGAAAGTAGCAACAGGATGAAGTTTTTAGGTTTAAGCCTCAGACTTTTCAATACCATCAAGGACAGGGGATTTTAAAGAAACTTCACTCCCGACTACCAAAAGCTATCCCTGCAGAGGCCCTCGGATGCTAAGAAGATAAACATTTGAGGACACATGTTATCACAAAACTCGCAGGACTTTTTAGAAAGACAGCCAGCCAAAAAGGCTGAGGGAAGAGAAGACAGATCCAAGTGCGTCGGAGCCTCTTTTGTGCTAAAGAATCCCCAATGTAAAAACACAAAGTAAAGAATAAGCACAAGCCTGCAAATTATGCATGGACAAGATGTTCTCTCTGGTCCAGCTCCAGCTTCCACTCAGGCCAATGGAGAGACTCCCACTGAAATCACTGGGATGTGGACTGGGCCCCTGGCGAGCTGCGGAGAGAAACACAAGCGCGGCAAGCGGAGCGCGCAGGCAGCGAGCACCGGCACCGGCACCGGTGTCAGCGCAGGGCCGTGCGCTCCCCCTTGCGTCACGCCACCATGCCAGGCACTGCAGGGCCTGGGCTTTGCAAAGCGAGATGCTCCGAGCCCAGTGCTTTGAGGGAGCCACTACCCTCTTCAGATCCCCTCTTGACCTGGGGCTGCCATGTCCATGAGCACCAAGAGAAACGTGGATTTCTAGAAGGGGTGAGGTATCGAGGGGGTTTCATATCACTTGCTAAGAAAGAGGCTAATTTTTCTAATAACTTCTCGGTAAAAATTAATATTTTTGCTTGGGTTGTCAGCACAACCCAAGGCCATGATTACAACTTAACACCCAGAGGAACTACACAGGTTTGTGACCTGCACCAAATTCATTGCCCTTGAATAGGCTTTGACCATTTCCCTTGCACTAGCATTCTCACAAATGGATTACTCTATAGGAAGAGTTTACTGTGTTTTCAACAGCAACTCAGTTACGCCATCCCTTTCTGCACAGAATTACTGTGGGGGATTGCTGCCCATAACAGCAGTCTGCTCTTCGCAAAGATCCCTGTTTGCCAGCCTTCAGGATGGGGTTAAAAAATCCAGATCTTTTAACATGGCTTTTCTGTTTGCTGTAGAATTGGACTAGACCACTTTGAAATATATATATACTTTTTTTTTGAACGGAAGAGTAGAAAATGGAGGAGGAGGAAATAAAAACTGCTCTGAGTTGGAAAAAAATGTTTAATATTTTGGGCACTTGTATTAAAAAAAAATAAGAAGAAAAACAAGGAATGAAAGATTTGGCTGACTTGGAGTGTAGGAGAGCTTTCTCTGCTTCAGGGGATGTGAATCCATACTTCCCTCCAGGAAAATATATCCTGATGACCAGCCTCAAGAATATTCTAGGGTGGATCCCCCAAGTCTCTCCCGACATGAAACGAAGTTTTACAGAAGATACGTAAATGCTTTCTGCACTAAGGAGAAGATTATTTTCTAATTGAGAGGGTGAGGACACTGTGCTGTGAGGGGGAAACTTGAGTTCCCATTCGGGCTTTCCATGATCCATCAGAAACCCAGCTGGAGTTCACAAATTCCCTGGTCTGCGTCAGAATTACCTTCTTTGAGGAACTGGTGATTTGTTCCTCTTCCCCCTCCCCAAATAAATGCAAAAGCAGACAAAAATCTCCACCCGGTTACATCCCACAGAGTCTGTTAGCTTAGTGATTAGCTTTAAGCAAGGGAGGGGGAAAAAGTGACACAGAAAAGCAACATTTATTACTATTATTACACTGGTACTCCATGGATTCCAAATTTTCCTTTGAAAGAAATAAGCAAAAAATAAAAAACAACAGAAACCTGGCAGCACCGCTAGCTGCTCATCAGCTGCCCCGGATGTACAGCATTGAGGCATATTCCTGGACTCCATCCTTGAAGAAACTGCCCAGGAGCTGCTAAAGGGAGGGCTGCCAGCCCTGGCTCCCTGCTCCATTGGGAATGGCCGCTGGCGGCCTGCTGCACTCCGGCTCCATCCACCTCACACAGCCCTGGGCACGGCGGGGCCAAGGCCTCCCCGGGGCGGCCAGGTAGCGGCCCCCGAATCCCCATGAGGGTCTCGCAGCACGATGGGCTGCCAAGGGGGCTGCTCTGAGGCAAATCCAAGGCCTCTCTGCTACCTGCAGGCGAGGCCCAAGAAAACCCTCATGCCCCAAGTCAGTTTCGTTTTCTGCCTATTGTTGCCCTCTGGTGGCACTCCCGAAAATACCAGCTTTTTAAATTATTTATTACTGCGACGATGGTTTAGTCCATTACTTTTACCTTTTATACTTTATTTATTTATTTATTTATTTATTTATTTATTTATTTATTTATTTATTTATTTATTTGAACCTCTGTATTGACTGCATTTCCAGCTTGAAACCCGCCACCCCTGGCTGGGCACGCTAAAATATAATGCTCTGGTTGCCAAGTTCTTTCAAAAAACTGCTCCTTCGGCACCAGGGTTCTGGTGCTCGCGCTGTGGCCCGGTCCCTCGCTCCCAGTGGAAACTCTGAGGGAGCGGGAGGTCAGGCAGCAGCGAGGGAGCGGGACTCGCTGCACTGCTACATTCCAGTTTTCTGACCGCTTTTCCAATCGTATATGTCTCCAAGAAAATCATGGCTCAAGAGTGCACGTTTTCCATAACCCACGCTACAGTCAAAAACACCATTTCTTCTCTTTTTAAATTGACATTTTATAACCAGTGATGTGCTCTTCTGCCCTGGTACATGATGCTTTTCTGACCAAATCACTATTACATGTATTCTTCTGCTTCAAATTCTGATTACTAGACTCGTCATAATGCCCTTGATGTCTTTTCTCTTCTTCTTTTTCTTTTGTGGAAATCAATAAGCTTCAGATGCCCAAACATCTTCTAAGGCTGGGTCCTGGATCCGTAAAGGTCCAAGGAGATTTTCACGTGCAGAGTCTACTGGGGACCCTCTCACACAACCACCTCAGGGAAGGCGGAGGTGCCCTTCATGGCTGCCAAAGGAGAGGCCTCCATGAGGGAAAGAGTTGCTGCAAGGATTTGGCTAATATACAGGAAAAGTCATTCACAGTGGATGTTTTATTTGACAGAAATAAAAATAATCTGTTGAACTTTCTGCAACTATATCAAAACGTACTAGCTCAGCCTGCGGGACCTGTAGCCTGTGAGAGAAAGGGGAAAGGCCCTGTGGGACTCAGAAATACCTGTAAGGACTTAGGAACATCCCCCAGACTGTGAAAAGGAAACAAGTCTCAGAGGAACGAAACCAGAGTCCTCAAAAGGGTTTTTAATGTGCATGCAGAGAGGCAGAACTGAGTCCAGGGTCTGAATTCCCTCCTGTGGAGGGAAGTACAGCCACCTGTATGGCTTAACCTGTCAGAGTAGGTGGGGAAATTAATTCCTCATGGAAAATGAGTACACCAACAGTGTTAGTTGCAGCTGATAGGAACAAATGATGGACCTTTGTGAGTCTGTAACCTACAACGGTGCCTCTGGATGCTCAGACCCTTGTCCACATCTTCCCCGTGCCCTACACGTGCATGAAAGGACAAGGCCTTTATCTTTTGGTCCCCTGCCCTAGGGCTTCAATGGCAGTTTTATCTGATGAACTGCAGGGCTGGGTTCAGAGGCTGGACCAGGAAAAATTTATTGAGCTGTCTTCTAAAATGACAGAAGAAACAGACGGGTTCTTCAATCTGCTTTCAAAACCCTCGTCCTCAAAGGAATACATTCTTTTCCAATTTTGTTACCATCTCCAATTTAGTTTTGGGAGAGCTGAGATTTTAATCCCCCTCGGTATTTTCAATAACAGCAGCGTGGCACACTTCGCTCTTGCTGACGAGGGCTAAAATGTAATTTGGCTTGTCATTTCACTCTAAGAATGGTCTTAGTGTGCCACAGAGTTTTCTCTTTATTTTTGGATATAGAGCATGTGAATTCAGTGCCTGTTCAAGTTCCCTGCCAGCACCTGAAAGTCTCCTGAGTAGGATCAAATACACATTTTGCCTCAGTAATACCAAGTTCCCTGCTCTCTGTAGAAGTTTCTTCTTACAAAAATTCTAATTAGTAATATAATACAGAAAATTCAATAATAAACGTATTTGTGGAAGTGGAATTTTACATTGCTATTATAGTTAATCACTGCAAAAACAATGATTGACCCCAAGGCCCACAGTTGAAAAAAGAGATTCCTAAATGCAGAACAATGTTATCTGTTTGGGGGGAGATGAAAGCTGCAAGATGGAAGCAGCAGCGTGGGTATCAGTTTACTGGTCATTTGAAGTAACTGAAAAGCCATTTTTAAGCTTCAAAATGCCACTGTTGTGCAGCTGAGTAGCACTTTATTCGTAATACAAATGAGGGGAATCAGGTACTGGTGAGATTATTCCACACCGAAATAGGCCACGGGCAGGTGGAGGGAGCAGGGTGACAAGCAACTCCTCATTTCCTTCTATGGGTTCCTTCAAGGAGTGGGGCCACGGCGTCCAGGTGGCTGCTCGGAGCAAAACACCCTCCTATTTCCCCCCACAAGCTTCTCCTTCTGTGCTGAGACACCCATGCGTGGATCATAGCGGCCTCTTTTAGGAGACCTCTAGGATGGCCAAGTGGGTGACCTCAATCTGCTAACAGCTTGAGTTAGGTATGGATATGCACACATTCGCCCTAGTCTCACCATTCCCTTGCTTGAACCGGCAGTAGGATTTTCAGAGGCACCCCTTGTTGACCAAACTTTCACATTTTAATGGTTTAATGGTCATGGCTTATCATCTCTAAGTGAACGAGCTGAGGAGCTGGAAATTACAACATGTTTTTGAGAATGCACTGGAGAGATCAGTGGAGCCAATTTTCAGATAAATTTGGCAGGTTCACTTTTGCACAACTGGTAAAGAAATACAATTCTGGAACTATGCTGTGTTCTTTATTTGAAACAATGGTGAAAAATGCAGGATTTGTGAGAATACAGCTAATCTGCCATTTAGTTTAAAACAACTGTGCAATCAATTACTAATATGTATAAGAATCATTCAGTTAAAATAAAAAGTGTAAAGGATATAACCCAGACACATCCTATGTGCATCTCTAAAATATTTTTCGCTCTAGTGAAAGCAGTGTTCAAATGCCTTTAATTTCTGCAGCTGACAGGAGAGAATTTTATTTGAACTTCAAAAAGAGTATATCAAAACTAGAACAGTGTTGAGCACAGGAGAGAGCTCAAATTTTACAGCAGCAGCCTGAGCTGGCATGCGTGTCAATAAGCAGCATCTGCAGAGCTAAACACAGCTCAGAGCCTTGAAAAATGTAAAGATGTTGTGCTTTTTTTGTGAATCATTTTTAGTTTAGCCTTCAAAGTAAAAGTTATTTCAGCAAAAACAGAGACATTTTTCAAAAAAGTGGCTAGTTTTTAGCATTAGATGCACAGACCAGTGCTGTGCCTTTCCTTTTTGTACCGAGGGTTTACTGCAACTGCTTTGCTGGTACATGTCTAGAATATGTGATCAAACTGTTTGCAGTTCCAATTTAAATTTACTTTGCATCATTTTTTTGTCTCTCACTCTCTCCTACTCATCTGGCCATTTGGAAAGCTTTCATTTGCACGTTTTCAAGTAATTTAAGTTTTTTTTTTTTGCTTGTCCAGAAGCTCCAGAAAACATCTGATTATTGCTGCTTGCATTTGATTTAGGCTATGATTATAATAAGAGCACTTCCAAACATTCAAAATTCATGAATTCAGCTAGTTCCCAACCCAAATGATAAAACGTTAAATACAATAAACGTGGGAGTCTTCATTTCCCTTCTGGCTTTTGAACATTTTGGATGAAATTGGCTCATATTTTCAAGCTTTTCTGTACAGCCACGGAAGTTAAAGGATTTCTATCCCCCAGCTCAATTGGCCCTCAATCTTTTGAGCACAAATGCAGAGAATATAGAATAGGCCAGTCCAAAACTAGCGAAGAGTCTTTGTGAGTAGGCTGCAATATCCAAATAGTTCAGGAAAGAACCCTTTAAAAACTGCTACTAAAAAACAGCAGATCAGAAACTGTACAAAAATATTCACATCCTAAAGCCAAACACACTAAACTCGCTGTTTGGGCAGCAATTTTTTTGGCATCTTTTCTGAAAAGCAGCTTTGCCACACCAAAAAAAGAAAGAGAAAAAAAAAGAAAGCTCATTTCCCTATTGGATTTTTTCCTGCTTGTTGGAAAATTATATGAGGTTGTGCCTCGCAGGTGTTACAGCTAAAGCTTCAGTAAATTAAACAAACTATCAAGTTAAAGCAAATTCATTCTGCAAAAACAGGAACTGTGGTGGTTTGTGTTTCTAACTTCTGTTTCACAAGCTCAAAATGGAAACGCAAAAATATTGTCTTGTAAACCCAAAATGGGAGCACGAAGTGCTCTAACACGAAACCTTGGAAATGCTGCATCCCAATGAGAGATGCAGCACAATGTCACGCTGGAGGACAGAGCGGGGTGTGGAGAGGCAGGAAATATCCCAATTTATTCTTCCTGCCCTGAACTGGCATGTTACTATGGATGTAATTTATGGGAACTGAGGATGAGTTTTAAAACAGACAGGCTGTTGAATCCTGAGGCATTTCCACCCACTCTGTTTTCACTGCATAAATCAAAGTCTGCCTTTGTTAGGTAGCAGTACTGTAGTAGCGTCTAAGAGTTCAGATCAACGATCAACTTGGCTTTGAGTTAGTCACACTGTGAAAAATAAAAAGCAAACTTCTCCAGAGCAGATCGTGTACCATGTACCTAGTTTGACAGCCATCATCCAGAGCTTCAAGCGTGGCCCGAGCCACTGCTCTCCCAAACTAAAAAGCTGAGTATGTGCAGGTTGGGACTCAGGATGAATGTAACACAACCTGTTTGTGAGGGGTCAGGCATGGACAACATGCTCTGACCAGCAAGGTGCAGTGGCAATGTGTAAGTTGCGAGTAAAGAAAATTATGGGCAAACATGGAAAAACAAATTAAACCCACTTTGCAAAATATTCAACAAGCTTCTTGGCTGGTAGCTGGCCTGCTTGACAGCTGGCAGTTTTCAGGAGACATCTAAGTGTTACGTTTTTGTGAAGGAGACGAAGTACCAGTTACATAATCCTGACTGAGGGCTTGTGCCCCGCTGTCCTCCCGGGAGCAGAGGCTGCCGAGGGAAGCACGGAAGTGCCTCAGAGCAAGGCGGGCAAATGGCAGTGAAGGTCGGAGCTGCTGGAGGAGCACAGGCCGGGCTCAGTGCGACCACAAGAGCGCTACGTGGGAGGATCTGACATCCTGCTCCCTCAAGGGGCACAATGGCTCCTCAGGACACATTCTGCTGCTAACTGGAGCTTTAATCAAACTTTCCCAGCGGACATAATACCACAAGATATCACTGTGGGTAAGAGCTTGGGAGATCAGATTTTACTGCTCACATGTTAAGAAGGGCAGAAATTGCATCCACAGTTACATATATGCACAAGAGTAAAACTTAAGGCTCCCAGCCTTGTTAATTAAGCACTCACATACTTTTAGCTGGTAGGAGAGCAAAAATATCTCTATACATGCAACAAATACCATTCTGCCTGCTGTAAAATAGCTGGTGTCTTCTGCAGCCCTTAGAGACAAGCTGCTTGAGGCCCCCCGCAATGCACTGGCACAAAACCTTTCTGTTCTGATGCCATCTCCGTCTTTAGAGGAAAACTCCAGCGACAAGTCCGTATTTCTTCAAACAGATTAATTGCTCCAGCAAATCTCCAGCAAAATGGAGGGACAGCTTTCTCTCAGTATTCTACAAGATGCATATCTCTGGCTGAACCCAAGATTAAAGCCTTCTGTAAAACAGAAGAAGTAGCAAAGTATACCACAGCCAACAGAAAAAAAGCTTCGACTTCTGAAATATTTATGAAGAGCAAAGCAAATGAATGCAAGAAAGTATTTTCTTTGCAAGGGCAAGTAACCCAGGAACTGTAAGGTGACTTACATGATGAACTATGACAATTAGTATGTTTGTACTGTCTGTACTTGTGCTATAGCTAAATGAATAGAGGTAACTTTATAATATGAGCAGAGGTCTCAGGATTTAACCTAATCATTCAGATGTGACCTGCCTCTTTTATGCTGAGAAATTAGCAATAAATCATTTGTTCCTTCAAGACTTGTGCTATCTTCAGCTCTGCCCAGTGTTTGCAAAAGCAATTATAATTGTGCAAAATAAGCAAAAAGGATGGAAAACACTAATCAAATCAGAATTGCAGTGGCATCACTTGACTGCAAAGCTGTGGGCAGACACTTCGGTGTCGCTGCGAAGGAGCAGAGCTGAGAGGCTGTTCTTTCCTCCTTCCCTTTGCCCTTTCCTCCAAACAATCAAGCTCAGAGCCTGCCAGCCCAGCTGCGTGTGCAAGCTTGGTCTCTCAAATGACACACACGGGAAGAGCTCTCCTGCTCCAGGTTGCCCACCCAGTTCTCTGGAGCAGATGAGGTGCCATGGCCTGGGCTGTGCGTCTGGCTGTTTGCACACGAGTGCATCTGCACTGCATCACAGAGAGCCATGGCCCTTGCAGGCTGCAGCACCGAGAACAAGCTGCCCTTCTCTCTGGGGCTGCAAACCCTCATGTGAATGCAGCCATGCCCGCTGAGGAGCATTGGATGAAGGCAGGAAGGAAGCCCACGCTGGTCTGGGAACATCAGTTGGTGACAGGGGTGGACAAGGACGATCAGGTGTTTTAGCACCAAGGCTCAATGCCAAATCGCATCCTCTGTTTAAAGGAAGTCAATGCAGTCGAAGAGATGGATTTCTTCAAGAGCTCGTTCGTTAGCTGGGCTCTTGAAGCAGAGTGTTCTGGTTTCCCAATCGATGCAGCAGGGGATGATCACTTTGCCTCGAGCTGACAGGTGGAGGTGAAAAGTCACTAAAAAGTGAGTGTCGTGAGTGCACTAAATCTCTCCTGGGCTGCAAAGGGCTAGACAGAAGCAACCAACTGCACGCAGCAGTTTGGGTCCAGCAGCTGCAGATGTTCTCCCCTTGCGCCCGGGAGCATCCGGCCTCCCCGCGCCCCATGGGTGCAGGGAGAGCACTGGGGGCCCCATGAACGATGCTGTCCCTCAGGGGTACGGAGATGCAACCTCCCCTACCACAACGAATCACAGGAAACTCGACTTTTCTGTGCTAGAATTTTCCTGCCTTAGAGAGATCAGCTTGGTTTTACTGCCTGTCAGATGCCAATCACCTCCATCTTGATGCAAAGGACAGACCTTGTAGAAGGTTCTCTATGTTTTTAGGGGGGGGGGGGGCTAAGGTAGTCTGAAAGGAAACACTGAAAACAGCAACCAGAAGAAGGAAGTTAAAAAAAAAAAAAAAAAAAAAAAAAAAAAAAAAAAAAAAGGAGAAACTTCTCTCACCTAGGAATGGCTTCCCCCCCCTTTTTTTTCTTTTTCTTTTTTTTAATATTTTTTTCTTTTCTTTTACCTTTGTACCTGCCTCCTTCCTCTCTGCCCCCTCACAGTATTTTTGCCGTTTATGAGATTTCTGCTCCCGACCAGCGCCTGCAGCCCCAGTGCTGCCGCATGAGGGGTGAAGCGGAGGCTTTAGCAGAGCTCCTGGCCAGGCCTGGGCCCTGCTCGGCTGCGCAGGCCCCACAGCGGCCTCCCCACAGCCGCTCCCTGGTGAAGGGAGCGCGTGTCGCCGCTGCCGCCACCGTGACGCTTCCGAGCGCTCGCTGCGAGCGACAGGCAGCTGCTGGCACAACCGGGGCCGCCGCTGCTGACGGGGCCGCCGCTGCTGACGGGGCCGCGGCACAGGGCAAGGCCGGGCGCCCCCAAACGCCACCAAACGCCGCCGCGTTATCACGGAGCGGCTCAGCTGCCCTTCCCGACGTATTTACTGCACCTGCTTTCTGTCCGTTTGGGGGGCCAAGGCAAGGTGTTTGCCTGCCTTTGGTTGCAGTTTCTTATGCTGCATTTCTCCAACCTTGGGCAGGCAGTGGGGATGGAGGTGCGAGGCATATTGCAAGATACGTAATGTGAGAAAAGAGGGATTTATTTTGATTAGTGTGATAATCCCACAGAACCTGGTATTTTGCTGGAAATGGCAATATGTCTGATGCATAGATAACACACCATGATTTATCCTTCTCTGCCCACTTCATTTTCTGTTTTACCATTTTCTCTGACTTTAAATTTCTCTCGGGGATTTTTCTAACCAACAAATTATATGTAGAGGATGAAAAACTAACTGACAGGCCTGTAATCCTGGCCAATGCATCATTTCTGCCACAGTAATCACGAAAGGAGCCGCGGCGGCGGTGCCACGAATGGTGTTTATATTGCCAGCACCGGGGCTGATCCTGCTCCCACGCAGCTCCGGAGAGATTCTGTCCTCAATTTCAGCAAGTTACAAAGAATTCCAGCTGTCCCGATTCTGTCCTGCTTTTACATGTGGAATATTTAAAAAGCAAGAACACTGACTTTCCTAACGATAACATTTGCCCCGAATCTACAATTGCTCAACAGATAAATATGAGATAGCCACATATGAGCAGGGCTGGGAGCACTGTGGCTGTTTCTTTGTCCGCCAGGAGATGGCAGTGGGTTTGCTGAGTATGACTTTCCCCTTTATTTCACTCGTGCATAATCCCTGAAAGATCCCGGGTCCTTTGAGGACAACTGAGCTATAACGCTTTCATTTCTGCTTAATTTTTTTTTTTTTTGGTCGCATTTGCATCTGTCCTATAACTCCTTCTTCAGCATAATGTCCCCTTCACACAACATCTACCATTTGCCTTTTGAAAGTACGTGGTTCACCCTTACGTAAACGCATAAAACAGTAGCACGTAAGCTGAGCAATAATATCCAGGGAAGAAAAAGGAGTGCGTGTGACTTATATTTCAAATTTGCAGGCACCGCATTTGCAGGCTACTGCGCTGGAAATAAGCACACAGGGTTTGCCAGGGTGATTTTTCTAGCCATTCTTTCTTCAAAGAAAAATATGCCCTTCTGGCAAAATTAAATTGACATTTAGCTTCTAGATTTCATCCCTTAAGTTCTCAGCTGGCCAGAAGACGTCAGGAGACACGTTTCCTCGTCTGGATGAAGCTCATGTGCCTTTGGGCCATATAACTCATAGTGCCGTGTGCCTCCTGCTATGGACGCTGACATTTCATGCCGTAATGTCTTCCATCAGAGAGTTTCCCAAAAGGGTACATTAACATATGAAGTCCGGGGACCTGGGGAGATGGAGGGAGGACAATGGCTCAGAAAGGGACAGTTTGCCTCATCTGCCCCAGCTCAGGGCTCAGGTTGCTGCTTCTGACCAAGACTGGCAATATTCATCCAGCAAAATCTTTATTTCCTTCCTCCCTTTGCTGTTTTGGAGGGAACCCGCAGGAATTTTGTTCTCTTTCAGCTTGCAGATGACAAAGCAGATGAGGCTGATCTATGAACTGCAAATACTCCACTTTTTAAAAAGATTTCCTTTCCTTTTTATTTTCTCTTTTCTCATTTCTCATTTTCTCCTTTTCTCTTTTTCTTTTTCCTTTTCTTCTGTTTTCTGTTTTCTCATTTTCTATTTTTTTCTTTTCTTTTTTTAAAAATTTTTTTCCCTT
>NW_020456176.1:1921639-1941639 GCF_003342845.1 Nothoprocta perdicaria
CCCTTCCCTTCCCTTCCCTTCCCTTCCCTTCCCTTCCCTTCCCTTCCCTTTTCCTTCTGTCCTTCCTTAAATAAAGAGAATCTATGTCCCCATTTCATAGAGTGCTCCAAAAACTTTCTCAGGGGCACCTGAAATGCCCCAGTTTTTCATTGCACCTATCAAAACAGTTTTCCAAATAATTACAGAATGTTAAAAATGGATTACAGTACCCAGGGGAATTTCTGCTTTGTTTGCCAGGAACAAATAGGCCACGAGAACGAGTGCTCAGCATCACGAGTGGCGTTTGAAGGAAAGAGCAAAGTCAAAGCCATGTAGACACCACTAGAGAGGCTCTTTGTTCAAAGTGAATGTTAATAACACGTTGTCAGGGTTGGAGGATAAACTCTCACACGTTGCCTTCTTTGGGAGCCGGGCTTAGGCAGGAATCTTCTCATCTGAGACTAACGCGCACGATGCTGTTGATCCAGGGGATTTTTTTCAATTCTTTTTTGAAGTGACCTCTCCAAAACTATTTCTTTGCTTCTTAAGATGCTGCTTCCAAGCCGACACTGAGTTTTGATTGTAACAGCCACCTTCGTAGCAGTTTGCACTTCGGTAGCATTTACGTGGCCCCTCTGTGAATCCTCAAGCACCGAGCAAATAGAAACCACGAAATGCTCAAAGCACTCTGCTGCCATCGGTACCTCCGGAAATTGGTTTTCATTTTTAGAATATCCTTCCTGAATAGCGTGTACCTGAACAATCTGTTTCTTACTAACATTGCAATGCTGGCTGGCAGGAAGAAGGAGAAGGGGTCACTACACCTAGTTTCCCTTTCAGAAACCACTTCCCAGCTGATAGCCCCCCTTACACTCTCCCATGAGAAGTGTAGGACAATGTTGATTCCTCGGTGCCTCCAACAGGCTGGCTTCCTTACCAAGAAAAAAACAGTGAGGAGATCTTTACTGGAGACAGGGGAATGCAGCAGTAATTTAGGGAATCAAAAGAAACTGTTTTTTTAAAAAAGAAAAAACCAAACATGCCCCTTTCTGGTAACTTTAGCTGCCCTCCCGCTTGCTCCCTAGCGAAGGGCTAAGCTGGGCTGAGAAGCTTTCCGCTTTGCCCCACGGGGATGTCCAAATGCCTCCTTCCTGGTTCCTCCCTCCTTCCAGGGAAACTCCATGCTGGACTCTGCCCCCGAGGCACCCAGGACCCGAGCAGTCTGAGCTGGGGTGGTGCATCCTGCTCTGCATCCCCTGCCTCATGTACAGCCCTCCTCTGAGTCCTCTTTGGAGGGACCATGTCCTCCTCCTGCCACTGCCCTGCTCAAGGTCGTGGAGCTGGAGCTGGGAATGTGAAGTCCTCTCAGAAGGGATGAGGGAGGTGCCAGTTACTGGAGGCACTGCCTTCCTGCCTGCAGAGGGAGTGAAGAAATCCTTCCCTTTGACCCTTTTGCACACGAGAATTACTACACTGACATCTCTTCTGCTATGACATTTCTATGAAATCAGCTAACTGATGCTGGTTAGGATCTAGTATGATCAAAACTAGACTTTTTTTTGTTTGTTTCTTTGTTTTCTGAATAAAATATTCCTAAAATATTTTGGAACCATTGAGGTAGATTCCCTGCAAACCTGGTTTCTCTCATCTTCTCCCCGGTGAGTTTTGCAAGGTCGAATGTATATACTGTGCACACTGAGAAGCAAGGGAGTTTTCAGTCGGGTGCCTGACTTGGGGAGAGCTGCATACCTATGCCAGGACTGCTCAAGCTTTGTTATAAAGCTGAGTCAAACCCATCTGCGTATCTGCTTCCTACACAGACAGCAATGCAGATCTCTCCCACCCTCAAGCCCTCCACCTCATACTTGTAATTCTTCTATTAATTCTTTCTGGATGTCTTATATTCCGTTTAAGGGAGTTCTGAAATCTCTGTGTACCCATTAATCAATATGAAGTATGCATTTGTACACATATCGGGACTCCAGGGACAAGTGCTTTTTACCGCTTCCATCATCCTCTCCCTTCTAATGTTTCCGGTTGTTTGTTGATTCCACTTGCTGTGTCTTGTCTTAAATTAAACCTTAAGCCCTTCATTGCAGGAGCTGTCTTTTATTGTGGCTTGTTGGGAGGGGTTGTGCAGAAAATCTAGCGCACCAGATAGAGCTCTCAAGGCACTACTGAAATAATAATGAAGTAGTTTCACCAAGGTGGGACCAGAGAGCATTGTCAGCTATGTCTGAATTCCGCTTGTCCCTGAAAATTGCTTAGGTAATAAGATAGCTGCTTTAAAATTGCTTGGGGTTTCCCATAGGATTCTGTTTTGACTCTGATTTCCATTTGCAGCACATGTGCTGCCATTTGGCCAGCACCACCAACCCGTGCGAGCTAATTTAGGGCTGCTAAACAGATGACACAGAACATACATCTTTTATATTTGATCTCTGCACTGGTAAGTTATCTCAGTGATAGTTAATCTTAACTCGTAATAGGATTTGCCTTCCCTCCTCCAAGACTGAGATATTGGCTTTATACACAGCAGAGCTCAGGAGAGAGTGTGTGTGGGGAGGGAAGGTGGGAGTGCTAATTTGTATTTTTTTGGCCTCTTGTTTCCTGAGATTCAATCTGGTGCTGGATGTCCCTGCAGGGAGCTACGGGATCATCATCCTGCAGCTCCGGGCTGTCAGAGAGGGTGGCAACAGCCCCCTCGGCTTTTGTGCGCGCGGCAGGACTCAGAAATCCAAGCGTTGGATGTCGCAGAAGTCCCTACCCTGTGGGCAAACTCCGGGGCACACGATAAGGGGCTGAGCTGAGACCGTGAGAAAACATTCTCAGGGAGATAAGGCCCTTGTAAAGCTCGGCATCTTAAGTGCCCTGCATGCACCTTCCTCCTGCTCTGAGGCATCCAGCGCGGTGCCGCCGCTGGCGCGCTGAAGTCAGGCCGGCTTTGCGTGCTTGCAGGACCAGGAGCATGGCAGGACTGCTCTGCCGCTTTCTTTGTCCGCTCGCTCCGCTCCACCATCAGCGGATGGGCTCTTCACAAGCCCTCCCTGGCCTCAGCTGTGCTTGGGGAGCAGCTGAGGAGCTCTGTCTGGAGGGTGCAAATGCGAACACGGCTTTGCTAAACAGGCCGCTTGAGCCACCAGCCCTGCTCTGTCCTCCTCTGCATGGTCCCCAGCAGAACAGGTCCCTGCTCAGACTCTCCACGTGTCTTCATGGCCCTGGATTTCTCCCCTGTCAAGACCAGTGAGCACCAGTGCACAAGGAAGTCCTGCCTTTCTACTGTCCTCCTCCACCCCAAACCAAAGCCCTCTTTATTCACTGTCCTCATTTCCCTGTTTAAACTCCTCCTTCCAGCGTAGCCCCTCTCAAAGGTCTACCAGGGCAGGACTGTGCAAGTCAACCAGTGCTTGCCTCACATCAACAAGGAGCTTGCACACATGAGCATGGCCATGAGGAAACAAGTATCCTAACATACAAAAAAAACCCAGTCACACCAAAAAGCAGCCCAGCTGTGCTCTGCCCAGGCTGTCCCAGGCTAGGAAGCAGCAGGAGAGGCAAGCAGGGACGTACGACCTGGCGGATAGGCCCTGTGAAGGGCCAACCTTGAGTGTCTCGGCCTCAGCTTCCCTGAGGCAGGAAGGAGGTCGCTTGCCCTCCTCAGGGAGAGATGAGGCGCCTGAGCGCGCGCACGGCACTGCCTGTTCCGGGCCGCTCCCACAGGGCCGCTGACGTCCTCCCGCCTCGTCCCAGGGCGGCCCGTGACCCGCGCTGCAGAAACACAGAAACCCGAGAAACCCGCTGCTTACAGCTGTTTGCTCCCATGTCTAAATTGCCACTGTCAAATAGCACTCAGTCCCTGCCACAAGGGCAGAAATGCAACCCCCATCCCCTCCCCAAAATGAAAGTGGAGATGGGACTATCCCAAACTCATGGAGGTAAAATGCAGGTAAAAATAAGCGAGGTAAAAATAACCCCCCTCATGCAGGCAAAATCACCCTTGTCTGTGGCAGAACAGAATTTGCTGGGAGCATTTGGGTTTTCTGGTTGATACGGGTTTGACGGAGGGATTCAAAGCACATTTTTAGAAGGCGCCTCCAGCTTTTTTTCCCTGTGTTTCCATTTTTTTTTCCCCCTATACAATGGTGAAATTTTAGATTTCTTGCATTTTGTTGTGCATGTCATAAAGGAGCTTTTTATTTGTTAGACCATAGCAGGTCAGTGGCATTAGCAGGCCGGTGAGGGTTGTGCCACTTGGCACCTTTCCTCTGTGTCTGACGTGCTGCCCACTCTGGTCAAAGCGTGAGGAGGAGATTAAGCTCAGGTACCAACTTGTCCTCGTGGCAGGTATCCAGAGCTGAACGTCTGTTGTACATTAACTAGCCTGCACTGTGGAAGAAAGGTCATATAGGTAACTTAAAAAGAAAAAAAGCAGCACCACCGAGCCAGTGAGACTCTGGTCTTTTACACGTGCGCTGACCCACTTTTCCATGGAATTGCATTTCCAGCAAATGTCAGGTTGTACATTGTGCTACACGCAGGGCATTTAATAGCAAGGTTCATGTGATGGGTCCGGGGACTGGCTGTTGTCAGGTCCTTTGTGAATACGCTGGTAAGGCAGTTCTTCTCAGATCTAGTCTTCTACCCTATTTATTTATTTATTTATTTATTTATTTATTTATTTATCTATTTATTTATTTATTTATTGGTTTAGTGTGACATTCAGGATTCCTTTACAGGCAACTGCGCGGAGCGGGGAAATCTACGTGCAGTGCTTCCTACTGGAGTCACCATCTGGCCAATATTCATCTTGTTTAGTGAAATACCGAGATATCCATAGAACGCAGGTGTTAATGCAGATCATAAGGCACAAGTGACCGTGGTAATAAACCAACATGCAATAAAATGTAATTAATGCACCTGGTGCTTGGGTTTGAAAAGAATTTCAGTGCCTTTTTATTTTCTCTGCACACTGATGTGCATGTTAATAGTTAGAATTTCAATCATGGCTTCAGAACCAACCCTTTAATCTTTGTGTTAATTCCCTTCAAAAATGAGCTAGAGTATTTGCTAGTAAATATTATTTCATTATTTAATCAGGAGGGGGGAAATATATGGAAGTGCACATGAAACTGTATTCTGTTTGGTAGCATTTTTGTGGTATGAAAAAGACTATTGTCCTGTTTCTGTTGATCTGGTTCTACTGCTGGCAAAGGTTTGTTTTGACTCTTGTAATCCTCGCTGAAATGTTCCAAATGCTTCTGAACCAGCTGGAACAAGTGAAAAGATCCAAGGCAAAAAAATAAATGATTAAGCTTTCTATCACTGGGTTTCACTGGGTTTCACAGTGTGCTTTTCATCTCACCTCTGACCTTCATCAATAGCAAATGCATTTTTGTAAGATTCAACCCCCCCAGCATGATATTTGTTCCAAGTAGGCCAAGACCCCCCAGAAATGTTCTGGTTGACTTGCTGTGTGTTTGTAGGTCCCAGAGAATCATACTGTTTTCCAATGTACATTAACAACAGAGATCTCAACTGATCTCATTAGTCAGCTGACAAGTCACAAGCAGGCAGGGCATGTATGGGGAAAGGAAGAGGTCATGAAGTCAAAGCCAAGGGACATAGGTAATTTTTATTTCGCATGGATATTTCTCAAGGGTGGCCTTAAGTGTCTGATGAACATAAATCTATTGGGGAATACTCCCACACCGCGGGAGAGTGCCGGTTCCGTCAAGTGATTCCCAATCACGTGCTAACTATTTAATAGGGATTCGGAGAGAGGTTAATTCCCCTGAGAGGCTTCTGCTACTGACAGTTATATCGTTCAATCCCTTTTCCCTACCTTGACACAGATTACTGTGTGTTTTGCCACTACCAGTCGGTGTTAAATCTCCATAACGGAGCTGCTGACACGTGCGTCCACAGGCAGGGCCCTCTCGGGGCAAGTGGCCAGTCTCCAGCTTCTCTCATAGACCTCTTATTTTTTGCCTTTTTTGGGGGGAGCATATTGCTCTTTTGGCAAAGCCAAAGAGGAAGGAAGCTAAGGCGGGTAGGATGGGGCTATGTCTTTCATGACTGCCAGCATCTGCAATCTCCTATGCCCAAAGGATAACTAAGAAGATGTTGCCAATACCTTCAGAAATGCTTCAATGACTTGGCTTGATTTTAGGAGGAGAACTATTTCTGGGTGCTTTATCCAGCTGTTCCCAAAGGGCCCCCCTTGGTGCTTCCTGACTTCCCTAACAGCTGCCATGTCCTAGTGACAGGTCTCCTCAGACACCTTACTCTGTTCTTAAATTAGTAACCTAATACTAAAACACCAGCAACAAGCAAGACGCAGACAACACTCAGAGAAGCCCCTTGCAAAGAGACTTAGTAGCTATAATTGGTATTATCAGATTAGCAGGCTCTTCTTAATTGCAGCAGTGCTGAGTGTCCCCCACTCTACATTCTGTTGTCCCACAAAAGGTTCCTGCCTTATGGTGTCCCAGCAAATGCACTTGCACGGCCACCAACCCCCTCCCTTCCTTGGCCACTTTGTCACTTTTGTGGTGCACGTGGACACTGAAACACCCGCTACTCCTTTGCATCATCTGGACAGCAGTTTTTACGTGATGAGACATGTCCTTTAAAGACTAAGAAGAAATTACCGATTTTAATTTTTATTTCTTGACCTTAGCTGGCTTTTGAACCCAAGTCCACAGAGGTGAAAGGTTAATGTATTAAGCTGTCTGTTTCAATTAATCTCTAAATCCTGGGCAGATTTACAAACTGTTGGAAGATTTTAAATTTTACCTGATTTATGAGGCAGTCTTTCTAAGATTGCTTTTACAGATGGTCACTGGGCAATAAGGATAATTACTCTACAGATTTATTGTCAGGATAGAAATTGTAGGATCCGAAACAATCCACACCTGTCTGTTCCCAACTGGCTACAATGTTCGAGTACTTCATTAGTACAATCGTTAACTTGGCCCACGCAAACTGCAAGCTTCAGGTTAAGGAACACTCAAACAGCAGGAGCTGGATTACAGCATGAACTCTGTATGAATTACAAAATCACCTACCAGGCATAAATTATTTTGTACACATGAATATTAAAAGATAAACTTCAAAACTCCCTAGGTGTGCACTGGGGTAGGTGGGGTAGGACACCAGTGGGGTAGGAGCCATTTTCAGTCATCCTGCTGTGGTCAGGAGGAGTATCTGGAATATCAAACTGCCAAATCACTTTATCCTCTACATGTCTCACGGAAGAAATCATTCTTCTTGAGGAAAGACTGCTTGCTTGACAAACCAAGGCAAAACAATTGTTCCACTGACACAATTCAATCTTGAAAAACAAAACAAATCCACCCTGTTGCCACACATCGGGCATTTCTATCAGATAATATAAATATATCTGTGTAAGAAAGCTCAGGATCTTGAAAGGAAAACTGTGAGTTCCAGAGAGCAGCAAAGTTGTGCAAAGTCACACACTTCCCATTCCTCTCTTTGAGCACTTTGTTGTCGCCGATAACCTACTCTGGCTCTGCCAAAGAGGGAAGGGGACTGGAGAGGGCAAAGCTCATCCCGCCTGGGCTGCAGCAGCTGCGGTGCCTTGGGAAGAGCTGGCGAGCCAGTGCCCCGTCCAGGCCACGTGGGTGATCTCCATGAGAAGGTTCTAGAAACGCAGCCTGTGGTTTACCCAGCAGCTCTGTGTGGTCGCTGGCCACAGTTTCTGAAGAGCAAATTGCGGAACTGTACAGAATTCAGAACTTTCCAGGGAGCTGCAGAAATGACAAGGCAGCTGCGCGTTCACAGACTTGCTGGGTAACTGTTGCTGGTTGCTGGTTGAAGGGGAAGTGTAAAGCCTCAGTGACCTTGAGACTTCAAAAATGTATTTTAGCAGCATCAAGGAGTCTTCAGAAGCAACCTAGCCTCCCCACTTTCACTGGGGAGGTGCTAGGAAGAGAAGGCAGAGCATGATCAAGAACCAGGCCAAGAGCTGACAAAACATCCCCATGGGATGAGCAGAAACCCAACAACGAAGAAAAGGGCAGGAGAATTTTTCTCTTCTAATGTTGTCAACAACCTATGTGTTAGGCCAGCAGGAACTCATATCTACATGGTGGGCCCATGACATTTCCATGTTATCCTATAAAGAGGAGGGCCATTTGCCAATCAAAGACTCAATCTCCAAGGCTTTTTATGGGTATTAAGCTGTCTATCTCGCTATCAAACAGCACACATGCAACATCCTCAGTACTCATGATTCATGGCAGTATGTGCGGCTGAGACTGGCAGGTTTGTCAAGCTGTGTGTTGAACAGTCAGATGTAGCTGTGATGTTGAGTGGCTGCCCAGCTGAGCTGGTTTCACACAGCAGCAAAGTGCACAGGCTGTGCTCAGCCCCAGGCCCAGCCTCTGGGCTGTGCAGAGCAGCTGGGAGAAGCAGAGAGAAAACTGGTACCCACTCATACAGGACAAACCTTGATCACGTTGGCTAGCCATGCACAAGGCAGGTCAGTTGTTACCACCTAATTTGCTTTTTGCCTGTTTAAATAATATGATGACTAAAAATGACATTTATCCATCCCAATTTGAAAAGCAAAAAGTAGCTAAAATAGCTTTCCCCTCCCCCCCCCCCCCCCCCCCTTAGCAGATCCAGGCCTTTATGTAGAAAAAAAATATAGATATGTGGGGACTTTGCAGGAGGGTGAGGAGTGGGAAGGAGGAATTGCTAGCATCCCAGCATCATCAATTGATGTCAGCTCTGCTCCGGGAATAGCGTGTATCTGTTAATTGCTGCTGCAGATCCAGCAGATGGTGCGTAAGACATTGCATTTAATGGAGCCCCTCAAAAAGAGTGGCATCTGTTTGTTTAATTTCTTGGCAATGAAATGGCAGATTTAAAAAAACAAACAAACTAAATTGGACATTTAGATATGGACTTTCCCCAACAGAGTATAAATGTTTTAAGATAAATAGGTCAAATGAAGGAAAATAACAATTGACACATTTCAGAAACAAGCCAAACTTTTAGATATTGGCACTTTTAAAGATTGGAGTTTCAACATGTGACGATGAAACTCCTGAAAGACGGTTTTGTATAAAACTTTGACACTATGTTTTTGAGTGGGAAATTGTCAAAGTGTTTGTAGAGCCATGGCAAACACTAATTCAGAAACAAATGCGTTCTGCCTGTCTCTCTCTCTCTCTCTCTCTCTCACATACCCTGAGGTTAAAATATGATCTATATATACTAGACATGTTTGTTTGTTTGTTTGTTTTAATCATGTGCATCGCCAACACTTAAAAATATGAGAAAATAAGGCAGAAAGCATCAGCAGCCCCCTGTGTTGAACAGCTACAACAAGCGACTCAGAAGGATGCTGTCATCGTTTCAATATTAAAAAAAAAAAAAAAATCCACATTCCTGGAAATCCATGGTAATAAAAATTGCCACAGCAGAGTAGACAAGTGATCAGTCCCTAGTGGTAGGTTGCATTGTCTCTAACAATGGTGGAACTTGGCTGTTTGGTGCGGTGGTTTAAAGATCCTCTTGAATTTTTCTCGGTACTGAATGTTTCATCATGAGAATTGCTTCCCAGCCCTGCTTGGTGAGCACAACATCACCAAACATATGGGTGGATGACCCTCTGCATATATCTCCAGTCTATGTATCCTTTTGGGGGCAAATTTTTATACCATTTGCCAGATATTAGGCATGGATTTTCCCTGTTTTAAAGCAGTATTAAGAAAGGATGCTGAAGCTGGGAAACAGGCCACATGGCCTCTGCATTTCCCGTTCCAGATGCAAAAAAGCGTTGTTGCTCACTCCTTCCTACAAAGTGCATCGCATGTTCATTGCAGGAGGCCGGACAGAGTCTGCCCAGCCACGCCAGAAGGATTTACCCTCAGAAGCTCTGCCTGATGGCAGTTGTCGACACGGCGCAGCACCGGGCGCGCGTGCTGGGCTGCGCTGCCTGCGACCGTCGCTGGCAGAGGACGCGTCGAGCCACGGGCAGCAGCCCAGAGCCCACAGCTGCCGACGCTGCTGCACTGCTCAAGTGTGTCCGTGCTGGCATTTTCTGCTCGTGGTTCTGTGCTGGATGAGACACGTATTTTTTCTCCAGGGGCTAATTTTCTTCTAGGCAATAGAAGTGCATGTGTTGCTGAGTGTGCATCAAACCCGTGCACAGAGGCAGGCAGATTTGTGGCAGCTCTCGGTAGTGCTTTCTCAGGGAGACTAGGGACAAAGAGTCTTCTTCTCCTACTCTGCATGGTGGAATAGGAAGACTTGTGCTGCTACTGATTTGGACTGGTATCTGTTAAAAGATGCTTCAGGGTTCTGATCAGATGGGCTAGTCTAAGATAGGCCCTGTGTGTTATGAGCCTTCAGTGAGGCAAGAGCTTGTTGACTTCCACTGGAATTTCTTTGGGTAAAAAAGCCTAGAGAAAAGGATTTGGCCTAATGTGTGCCGCTGTGCACCGATACTGTGTGACTTTGTCCTCCAGCGGGACACGTTTCCTGCTGAGGTTCCCTGGGGCTGTCCCGGTGCTGCACACGTGGCATTGCGCTGCGCGCCTGGCCTCCGCTTACAGGGATGTGTGTGCCCTTCCTCTTCCCAACCTGCCCATAGCACTCTGGGGAGAATGAGGAAGTCCAAGAGAAATCACAGCCCAATAAACAACTGTAAATATTTTAACCTGGTGAGTGCATTCTTCAGCAAGGCATGCACCAGGATATAGGCTGCAGTTTAACCAGCATTTTTTCAGCTCTGTATTGAGAGTATCTTGTGCATACAATCTTTTCCTTTTTCATTTTTTTTTTAAAATCCCTTCAAGGCATAGCATTGCAAATGTTAAAATAAAAAAGGTGTGAATTGCTAACATTGTGCTAACATCTTGAAAATGTTGTGTTAGCAATACTAATGTTAATGAGATCTTAATATGATCTTAGTGTAATGCTAATGTCAGTCATGTTGGAGTGAAACTTCTGCCTCTGTTTCCCTACCTGTAAATCAGGAGCAGCAGCTCTAAGTGACATCCATTTTTTTTTCTCACTGACAGAGCTAAATACAAAAAAAAAGCTCTATGGTCTTACTATTTCACTTTATCTTGTCAAGTCAAATGAAGCCTAAGACTGTTAAAAATACATGACTATGCTCTTTTCTTTTTTCAGGTGAGCTTCTCTTCCGGGTAAAATTTTAACCAGAGCAGAAGATTAAATGCCTATGTGAGAGGGCATTATGTAAGCTTTTTTATCTGGTTTACTATTAATAGGTGCTGTTGTTTTGAAGGGTTTCAGGTTAGCAGTTATGATGGATAAACTCTTTCCCATATATGGTGAGTCAACAGTTGCCTTCCCAAAGGAGGTCAGTACCATTTTGATCAAACAGAGCCACTGCTCCACCAGGGAAAGCAGCCTGCAGTGAATCAGCCCATATGGAACAGACCCAACTCCACTGAAACTAAAATAAGCACAGAAAGGCCTCTAAAGAAATAATCTAAATGCCTCTCATGGCTCTCGCCATGCATCACATGAGCAGTCTATAAAAGCTTAGACTGAAAAATCTACTCTCCCTACCTTGCTAAAGGGAGAAAAAACATTCTGCAACATTCTTAATTAAAAGATAAGGAAATGTTCCTCATAAATACTCACGCCTTGCCCTTGTTTATGACCTTTCTGCTGGGGAGCTGGAAGAAGCAGATGAGCGTTGTCACCTGCCCTTGCTCGGGGAGCGCGTGGCCGTGCGAGCGACGCGCTCGGCTGGCGCCTTCGGCCGCCCCAAGACCGACGGGCGGCCCTCCATGGGCTGGCTGCCCTCTGCCTTTGATCGCAATGGGCCGTTCTGGTTGCTTTCACAATCGCAGGGAAAATACCCAGTACTAAACTTCCCCAGGACTGCGGCCATGGAGGGCAGGAGATGGAAGCGGTATCGCCATGACCTGCTGCGTAGGCCGCGGCCCAGCGCCTGCCTACGGTTCCTCTCAGAGGAACAGCGCTCCCAAAATGAAACACCAGACTCCCAAGCCTGCCTTTGGAAATGTTTTTGACGCCTTTGCTCCAAATTATCTTTTCTAAGCCAGAATAGCTTAGAAAATATCAATGGGGAATATTTAAAGAAAGACTTCAACACATCAGTCACTTCTCAAAGCGACTGCACTGCTTTCCAGCATGACTGATGATGCTTGTGGTTTAAATATAGGTTCTCATAGGCAAATACAGAGGGGAGACAAAATGACAAAATTTCAAGTGCCAAATATAACCTGCACATTGCCACAGAGATACAAACAGGTAGGCAGTTCTGTCTGACAAGCTGTCTCTGATCCACAAGCTTCCATGTGGGCTTCCTCCCACTCTCTGCTTTGGCTTCAGCAGACTGGTCTGCTGCTCTTGCCCAGGTGGTACCTGAAGACGTCACTGCTGCTTTTGTGCCTTTCCCTTCCTGTGGCCTTCCCTCTGCTTAGCTCTCTGCTCCCGTTCCCAACAGCAGACCGGACAGACAGGCTCCATTTCCTATTTTAGGAAATGTCCTCAACCACACCATCATTCTGTGATTTTTATTTTAGTTATCACTGTTTCATTGAAAATCCTGAGACCTTCCCCTGCTTTGATCATGTTTTTAATTTCTAGCAATTCATTGTCTGCTCTATTCATTCAATAGCCTGAGGATTTTTCTTCAAGGAAGAAGATTATATAAATAATACTATTGACTTACACTTTCTTTTTTCAAAGTCAGTTGATTTTCTTCAAGCTAGCTTGAAATCTTTTCAATGTGCGTTCAAATTAATAGTGAACATTAGATGTTTTTTCCATTTCTGTCAGATTTTTTCCTGCCAGCACTTTTTGCTTATTTTTCTGCTTTTGTGTACTGGAAGCACTGTGTGGTTCAGCTACTGCACAACAGTGAAAAGCAGCATCACGTTTTCCCTGGAGGAAGGGAAGGATGTGCCGTAACGGAGCAGGCTGTGGGTCTTTCAGGACGTCTAGCAGCAGCTGGAAATGTTCTCTGAAAAGGACAAACTGCCTCCCAAAACACCTGATCTAATCTGTACCTCAGCAGCTGCAGCCTTGAGGTCTGTGGCTGCAGTATGAAGAATGCAGCAAGGCAACTGCAGCTGCAGTAAGTCTGCAAATGTCCCACATAATCACAGGGATCACTGGGCACGTGACAACCCCGTGTCTGCAACAGCAGAGAAAAAAATGCTGAAATGCTGCATAGTCGCTGACACCTATGTGTGCCTGTGCTACAGAGAACAAAGTAGGAATTTAGATGGGTCATCAAAAGGCACTGAGGCGTTTTGGTCATATTGTGCAAATAATACAACTTTAATGGGATTTAATGTTTCTGTAGACACAGACTGAAGCTACAGACCCTCTGAAGTCAATCCTAGCAAAGCTGTCTGGCATTTCTGAAGTCCAAATCTTAGCACTGGTTTCAGGCATTTTGTCAGTAAAAAGCTCCAAATAACCCAACTACCCCATGCCCAACGCAACCCCAGCCCCACTGTTCTGAGTAGTTTGTCAGCACTTCACAAAAGCATTACTGATGGGACGTTCAGCAGGCTCTCATGTCTCAATCTTCTTATAAAATATGTTTTAATGCACTTGAAATGGAGAGGAGTTGGTATATGAAAATCAAAGTACTGAATGCCTCAAAAGATAACAGAAGTTTATGCCACTATAAAAGCTGTCAGCATATGTGAATGCTTATTTTATCTGAACACATTAGCATAGTTATTAGTCATTCTAAATGATTCAATTTCACTCTCATCCACCTAATCTGCATTATAAATGAATATACTGAAGAGCAATGCACTTTGTTGATAAAGCACCCGTTCGGCGTTCAGGAGGCAGGGTTTGTTTCTAGGGCTGACTTTGACCTCTTGAGTTGGCCCAGGCTGATCACTGCGCCTCAGAGTGCCTCTGTTTGACAAATAGTATTGACCTGCCTTATCTAATGCATCAATATCCAAGCACTATCCACCAATATCTGACCAGTATTTTTATTTTTTTTACAGATGTGTTTCAGTAGCTTCTTTCAAGTTTTGAAGTGTTTGTTTTTATGAGAAACACTGTGAATCTTTCTTTAAAGGCAAGGTGACATTCAAAGCCCATGGCTGTTGACAGGCTTGGGATCCATGGAGCCACAGCAGCTTAGAGCAGTGGAAAAACAGTTACTCTCAGGCTTGTGGTAAAAATATATATATATTTTTTTATATATATATATATATTTTTTTTTCTTTTTCCCTGGATGAAGATGAAGGGCAGAGGTGCCACATGCAGTAGCAGTAGCTCCTGTGGCTTTGGCTGCCACTTCTTCTGTCTGACGGACTGTCAGGCTAGGAAGTAATGGCTAGGAAGGGAATTGCTCATAGCACGTTTGAGAAGAAATGGAATTAAATTAAGTATTGAACTTTTCGAAGTTGATTCAGTCATGGTCTTGACCAAAGATCCCATCCTGTTCATCAGGCACCCACTTACCACCTTCCAAATGTTGTGCCCTGCAGTGACCTGGGTGAGCTCGCAGGTGAGAGCAGCCCCACAAAATCATGTGGTTTCCTTCTTCTGCAGGGGATGGGTGGTCTCTAAGTCTGTTTGAATTCCTCAAGATGTCTTTAAGGCCTTGACCACAAGCCAGACTGGAAGGAGGAAGAGCAGTGAAGTCTCTGGTGGCTTCATGGGGCTGGTGCCTGGAGCTCTGCATGCCCTTCCTGAGGCAGCAGCTAAAGCTGCTCTCTAAGAGAATTTCCCTCTTGGGCATGAGCCCTCATTCAGCTTCTGGGTCTTTCTGAGCTTCAGAAAGATGATTCTGGATTTCTTTTGCATGTCACATTGCTTAATACTGTACATATGTTTTATTTTTAATGTGTTCAAATCAGAAGTGGCCACTATGTGCAGTGGAAAAAGAAGCCCTCTTTTTTTTTTTTTTTTTTTTTGCCATTACTAGACCTCAATATGTAGGACTTCACAAAAAGGACTGTGGCAGTTTGCTTAAATAGATTGAAGCTGGTACCAATAGATAGTTGAATTCCCCTGAGGGTCAATGGCATAGAAAATGGGAAAAAAAATCTTGCTGAATGATTGCGTTAGTATCACCTCCGATTTAGTCATATTTACATGAAACGTGGGTACAGTGAAGTAACGCTCCAGGTCTTCTTTGGGCATTGAACAGAGATTTGTGTTTTACTGAGATAAAGCAGGATGTCATCTGTGAAAAGAGCAATTTATGTCCTTTGTCATGGATTGTGATGCCTTGAATCTCTGGAGACTTTCTGATAGCTATTGCTAGCGGTTCAGTGGACAGAGCAATCAGAGGAGGTGACAAAGGACACACTTGCCTTCTGCCTCTCTAAGGAAAAAGTCATTCAAATAAAGGAGTCGCAGAGAGTCATTCAAATAAATGAATGCACACCCTCCAGCTTTCTGTGAGCTTAATGAACCTTATTCACCAGAAGCTGAGCCTTGTTGTCAAGCCTCAGTTTTAGAAAGGAGAAGGAGAATGCCGAAAGAGGTTGGTCCATCAGCCTTGTTTTCTGCAGAGGTGCGGAAAGACAATTTTCCATCCTCCGCCAGAGCGGTGGGAGCGGAGCCTTCCTGCAGCTGCAGCGACCTACTTGTGTTGCTGGCTCAGGCGCCGCTTTTCTTCCTCTGATTCTGTTCTGATTGCAAACAAACATTTGCTTCTCTGCTGGCAAATGAATTTCATACAGTCCTGAGGCAAAAATCATTTTAAGAGAGCCTCTTCGCTTCTTCCTAGCATCTTTATGTTGGATTTTATAGGAGGAGAACAATTGTGTACATGAAATCATCACAAGAGCTGGTAAGTTCCAGAAGTGTCTAAGTCATTAAGTACATATGAAGCCATACCACATATTTGGGGTTTTTTTTAAAACTTATATTCCTCTCTATAGAATAAGAAACAACTCATCTATCAGTGAAAGCAAAATGTCTATTGTGGTTGGGGCAGTGAGTCATCACCAGCGCCTCTGATGTATAGCCCCTTGCCAGCATGTGCAGTCATGTGGCCACACAGCTCCCTATCTGCGTGAAATGAAAGGAAAAATGTTGAATTTGCTAATATTTATCACAATCATTTTTCAAGAGCAAGAGAGAAACTACTGGTCTATTGAGAAATGTGGCCTTTTAATACTCGACGAGGATTATCTATTTGTGTGAATAATAAAAATCTCTTACACAGATATAGAAAGTAGGGTAAAACTTTGTAATGGATTATGTATTCCCCATACATAACTGGAGACTCAAGGCTTTGGAATTTGGAAGAAATGCCAATTCATCAAAGTTTGGTCATTCTTTTTTATTTTCTTTTGTTTTTTTTAGCTGTTTAGGGGATTTCCTGGAAATAATTGAGTTTCTACTCTTGGACCACAGGTCTTAAATATTCATGGCTTAAAATAAAGAGATTATTAAATATCTCACCATTTAATATCTAGATAATTTTGTCCTATAAAATCCTGTGCAGCAAGTAATTCAAATGGTACCCTATTTATGGCAGGCAAAACTGCTCACTACCATCTGCTTTGCAGTTTTAATAGATGGAGTGTTAACTGCGTGTTGCATGAAATTCATTGCGACTAGGTTAATTAAACGGTTGTGCTTCACTTCCTGCACTCTGGTAATAAGATGACAACCTCATCTGAATTTATTAACCCTTGCCACTTTCAGTGCTATTATCACCCGTTCAACCAGCTTTGGTCAACAAAAATGAAATAAATCACAATAACAGGAGACATAACCATATTGGCTAACAAAATAGATATTGATTAGCATCTTCTAAGGCAAATATGTCAATATAGTCTGTTTTTATTTTCACAAAGGTCGTTGAAATCTTTTGGAGAATTTGCAGTGGGAATAAATTATGATGCAGTAGGTTATTAGAGAAAACCCCAAATCTAATCTCTGCCACTCAGCAACCTAAATAAAGGCTTCAGCCTGGGAAGGTGGGAGTTGTTTGAGCCCTTCGGCTTCCTGCTCTAGCAAGCAGGTATGTCAAGCTCTTCCGCAGTGAGAGCACTTGCCGAGGTCCCAAGGCAAGGGCTGAACACTGAGAGTGCCTCTGGTTCAGGGAATTTCTGTCCTCCTGAGGAGGGGGAGCGTGGGATGAACAGCTCCATTGGTGCCCTCTTCCTGACCAGCCCTGGCATCGGCTAAAACTGTGGTGGTAGCAGATGTGAACACCCCACGTAGCTATTAAAACAGCAAGGGAACTATAGGCATGAGGGATTGGGGTTTGCCTGAGGAGCAAGGCCCTGGTGGAACCATCTCCAGGACCCAGTTCACGGAGCTGGCCTGTTCTCTACCATTTACACTGTTGATATACTTTAAAAAGTCAATTTTAGGCACACACACACACAAAGCTATCTTGTCTGCTTAGCTGAGGTTGCCAGTGGCAAGCGACGTTTTTGGGGGAGGGATTGATGCAAACGCATCAAAGCCATATTCATCACGCCCATCAGATAAGGGCATCTCCAGCAGCATCACAGAGGTCTTTGAAGCCCTCTCTCCCTCCAGCCATCCCCGGACAGCCGTGGTCGCGGCCAGGGCTCTTTCCCACATGGCCACCCGGCTGCTGCTCTGGAAGCAGCTTTAGGCCTCGGCTCGTCCGTAGCGGCCGGCCTTCCCGCCGTGCAGACGCCGACGGCGAGGGCCCGTTGATGTGGTTAGGAGGGGGAGGTCGTGCGGCGGGTGCCGCCAGCGCTGCCACCAGGCCCGGCCGGGTCGGGAGTTCAGAGGGGAACGTGGCCGGGCAGGCATCCGGGGCGGTCCGTTGGCCACCGTAACGTACAAGCTTTGATTTATGCTGAGGGCTGTGCTCAGAAGTAAGTTAATGACGTATATCAGAGTTTGTAACTGCCTGTTTGAGGGAGGTACGTCTTTCTCAAACTGCCCTCATAGTCAAGAGACCACCGGGCTTCTCTCCTTCTGCCCCCTCAGTTCAGCTCCCAGCCCCAGGCCTTGTCCCACACGAGCGAGTCAATCCCGCCATCCCTTTCTCAGCTTTGTGAGGCAGTTGGGAGACCGACAACTTTGACTTCACTGATCCATTTCCCAAATAAAGGGAGTTTGACCCCAACATCAGTGGATGGGGTAACCAGGTCTGGCAGGTTTGCCAAGAAACACTGCTCGGCCAAGGCCTATTCAAAGGTGTGTTGGTTCCCTGTGTTTGTGGAAGGACATTGCCGTGGGTGCGAAGGCACAGCAGCCTGAGCCAGGAACTGTTACCACAGGCATAATTTACCTGTGAATAGGAATGGAGTTAACATTATTTCTGAGTTTTCAGGCTTTCAGATATTTATGTTCCTTGATTATTCTCATCGTTGCATTTAAACTATTTTAAAAAGAAATGAACAGCAGAACCTTTATCCGTCTTTGCCTTTGATTTTAATCTTCATTTAGACTCCACTTTCACTGAGATAACTGCATAGATATTAATATGCCTGAAAGTCTTGTGGTGCTGCTCTAGTTTGAATTCTGCTTAAAAAAAACACTTCTCTTTTACAGGGTAGTAACTTTTCTGGTAAGTGCTATTCAGATGCTTTAAAGTACGTGGTATGAAGCTATCGTGGTTCCCAGATTCACTTATCTCTCCTGGCTCTCCCCACAAGCTATAAAAGCAATCAAAATGCTGGCAAAAGTACACCGTGTTCTAGTGTAAAAGAGGCAAGTTAGTTACACAGACAGTGCCTGCTTAACTCGGATCTAACCTTAGAGGGTGAAATTGGCTTCTCAGTGGAAGGCCTACGCGCTGCGTAAAGCTGATGCAAGCCCTATTTTGAGAGCATATTTAGGAAATGAACTGTAGAGTTCGGGTGATTCTGCATGAGAGGTGAACCGTGTTCACAGTGACAATTTTCTCGCATAATTGTGAAGCACAGAGTGAATGTCACATCTGATCCGTCTGCAGATGCATTTTGTTGATTATGGCAGATAATGCACATCTCCCCTAATTAAATGTTAACATCTCTGTGTGTTTTCAAAGCTGAGTGTTGAAATACTTTCCGCCCCAGAGGCAAGCAGTTTGCTGAGGCGCAGATTCACATCTTCATCAGTGGACGGATGCGGCCTTCTTCTGACAGCCCAACCCTGTGCTTTGACTCAAACTACAACAACCCTTAGAATATCTTTTTTTTTTTTTTTTTTTTTTTTTTTTTTTTCCTGCCTTCCCTTTTCCTTCTCAAGCCAGGCACAATATTCTGGCAGCGTTTTATCTGGCAGTTTCTTGAGGGAGAATCCACCCAGCAAGATGCAGTTTTTGAGTAGGAAGTGTCCCAGCTGCCGTGATCCCATGTGGGAGCTGGGCAGGCTGAGGGGTCGTGTTTGAGAAACTGCGTAGAGTTATTGACCCTGGCTGTGAAGAGGCCCCACAGCACGTGGCGTTTGTGTGTGCACCCTGGCCTCCAATTTTATGTCCTGGAAAGCTGAGGTATTTCACCAACCTCTGCCTTTTCTGGCTTTGTGTGCATGGGAAGAAGCCCAGGCCAGGGAGACGAGAAGTGGGTGGGATCCTCTGCCTGGAGAAGTGGAAGTTCGTCAAAAATGCAGCATGCTCAAGTCCCTCACCCAGATCAAAACAAATGCTTCCCTCTATCGAAGCTGGCAGCTCTACAGTTACAACCAACCTTGCCTGGTTGTTTTTTTTGTCATGTAAGAAATTGCCAGCTTTCAGGCCGGGCTCTCGTCCCCTTTCAGCAGCCCCCAGCTCGCTGCCCTCAGCAGCTTTCTCTCCCAGGAGCAGGCTCAGCTATTTGAAGGACAAGAGGACCTTTTATTTATTTCTTACACAAAATGCATATGCTTAATAGTTAAGAAAAAAACAAAAACCCATAGCCTTAACTCTGGAATGGCCACTGCTTCTTCAGAATGCGTGAAACACAACATCACTTAGAGCTGCAGTGAAACAGGTAGCCTGATAGCTGCGGATCTGTGCCAGCACACAAGGGCTGATGAAAGCGATGGCATATGCCATGCCCACCGCAAATAACAAAAATAAAATGGAAAAAAAAGTGAGGGCT
>NW_020456176.1:1944139-1946549 GCF_003342845.1 Nothoprocta perdicaria
TTGGCAGGGTTAAGGTTAGAAAAGAATACTCCAAAAAATCTGGAGGATCATGGTTAGGTAACAAATAGGGAACATTGACAAATAAATTAGTAAAAAGCTCTTCTTAAAACAGCATCAACTTTAAACATTAAAAACTTGAACCACAACCACAATAAAACAGCAGAGTTAGACATGAACCACGTATTGTACAGTACAAAAAAGCACACCGTAGACAACCAATATAAGATCAACACTTTGCTTACATGAAGGATTGTCCCAAGGGATTGCAGAGAACAGCTCCCTTGCAATTTCAACTTGAGAGTCAGGCTCTGAATTCTGCACTATAACATTTACCATTGAGTGCTTGCTCAGACTGCAGAATCACTGTTTGTTCCACTAAAACGTAGGGGCTAGTTGCATTAAAAATGCTCCGAGAGAGAGATAGACAAAAACACTGCTGTGATTTTCCTTTAGTGTTCGGTTAAATATTGCCTCTGTCCTAACTACGTATGTTTTGCAAAATCCGCAAGCAATGACTTTACTACAAGTCCTTCATCGAAATAAAAGCACCGTCCTCGGCCGTCACGTAGCTACTTTTCATGCAACAGTGACCCCAGTTTGACAGAAGACCACAACGCACACACGTCAAACATGTAAGCAGGATTTTAAGCCAAATTTCACTGTTGTCTTGAAGGTAGAATTTAGTTTGTTATGCAACTAGCCGTCTGTATATTACACTTTCTCCATTTTGACTTCACTTGGATTTAATTTCTAAAGCGTCACGCGTTCTCACACAAGGGTATTTTGTATGCATTTGCCATGGGTTTCACATTTGGTGACTGGTTAGCAGTGTGCTGGCCATCTTTGGTTTGTAGAGGAAATCTCAATCATGAACAATCAAGGGGGGGCTCAAAATAACTTTTAAAATGCTAGCTTTTTACTCAAACTTGTACCTAAGCTACATCACGCCACGTTAAGTAGAAGCACACGTCACAAAATTGCACAGGGATTACAATATTACATCCAGTCTGCGTAAAATTGAATTCCACTACTGACCAGGTCACAAAATGGCTGCACTTTCTAGTCTAAAACTAATCTGCATATTGTACACATGTAGGACATCTTTTTTTACGTCAGTCACAATAAATGCATGCAAGTTTGTTTTTTTTTGTTTTGTTTTTTGTTTTTGTAAGAAATTTTGTAAATTTGCTCATGCTACCTAGTTTCAAGAGAGCCTTTTTGAACATCTGCAATAACTCACCTCTTGTTAAGTAATAGTTCTAGTGCATGCATATGGTGTATACAGGTAAGTAAACATGCAATTTTTTTTTTTTCACATTCTAAAACTATGGCAGTTTAGGCCATATTGTGCTGCCTGCATTTTATCTGTAATGCAGTGTGTCTTTATCGTTTCAATCCCGTATTAATAGGTGGCATTACACATAACACCTATATAGCAGCAAAGCTAATACAGCTTGTGATTAAAAATGTTTAAAAATAGCTAATAAATCAGATTATCTTGAGGTATTATTTCTTGCAAGTCAAAATGGAGAGCAAAAAATCAACCCTAATTTTTAGTTTATGTATACACTGAAAATAGCAACAACAATAAAAATAAGCTTTTTGTAGCAGACATATTCCATCTTCACTATTTTGCTACCTTTGGTAAATTACTGGGGCAGATCTTGAAGTTAAAAACCCATGTTTAGAAATAAGTGCACGCTTCACCCACTAAATATAGCAGCAGACTGTGTGCCCCTACGCAAAAACATTCTCATATCTAGTTTTAACTTTACATACAAAAATAACTTGGAGAAAATACAAAAAAACATTTTATTTTAACATGAAAATATCACAAAAATTAGTAAGCCTGAGATGTAGGGTTTTGGTGAAAAACAAGAGGCTTGTAGTGTTTTGGCTGCTGATAAAGATGCATGTATTGATAGCTGGGGTGAGAAGCAGAAGAATGCACTTATTTCTTCTGCATGTCAGTATCTCCAAACACAGGAAGCCACATGCACCCTTCTCTCCTTACGCAGAGGCCGGTTCCCATGTTAGTTCCAGCGGAAGTGGATCTGACGTGGGCGGTCAGCCCCCTCCTTTACCAATGGCTTGTGGAATTCCCGTCCGGCACGAGAGTGGATGTTTGCCCAACAAAACTCACAGTAATACTGCAGGCAAGTGACATTGGCACAGAAGAAGGGAGCGAACTTGCCGCCGCATCGCGCGCCCTGGCACTCGTCGCACATCTGGTCGTCCAGCACATATGGCTTTACCTCCACCTGTTGGGTGAAGCAGAAACGGGGCTGGTGAATGGACAGTTCTTCTGCGTCGAGCTACTCGACTGCGTTGGGGTTTTGCTGCTTTTCCAGAAAAAAATAAAAAGAGAAAAAAAAAAGAAAAAAAAAAAAGGAGGCAGTAATAGGATTCA
>NW_020456176.1:1946565-2037213 GCF_003342845.1 Nothoprocta perdicaria
AAAAAAAAAAAAAAAAAAAAAAAAAAAAAAAAAAAAAGTTTTTCTGAAATGTGTATGGAACTTCATGTCCACTGGTGATGCTGGCAGTCACTCTCTTGACCAAACAAGATCTAACCAGGAAGGAGAGAGGGAGACTTTTAAACTGACCATTAGCTTTCAGTGACGAAACTATTTATGAATTCTGCTTTCAAACTGCTTTAAAACATGAATATATAAATACATACACATACACACTTGCATTTTCAGTACCCAGACTCAAAGTTGCTTCAGCAAAATGCACCAGTTTACATTACCTTTCATCATTCAACGGGTTTTCATTTATTCATAGAGGCACTAAACACTTAAAGGCACAGGTTTTCAGCATACACTGTGTATATAACAAACAGCTGCCTTAGAACTCCACTTGATTTACTCTGGAAGGATGTTCTTGGAAGTGTTACTATTAACTATCTTTACAAAACAAACCAATGCCCAACCCCAAACTATCCGCACTAGTTCCCCATTGTTCCAAATCAATCTGATTTCCAATCTTACATAACTTAGCAAAATAATTAAATGCATAAGAATGTCATCAGCTAGACATTAACCCTCCACTTTTCTTTGTAAAGGAAGGGTATGTCTCTGCATCGTACTATTTACATGAGTAAATTAAAAGTACTTTTTCTGCAGGCTGGAATACAGACCTTTTAGCACTCCAGCCCTGTTAATCCACACCAATTTCTACAAAAAGGTATGTTAAATTTTGGTCCATAAGCCTTGGCAGTCTTTTACTGTCCCTTTTTGGTGTTTTTGAGCTGTGTATGTGTACACAACGTGCGATTTCAGAAAATGGCTTTGAAGGACCATTTTGCAGAGCTCCAGCCTCCCTGAAACACCTGTCTTGCACAGATAGCTGCTTTCTCCCGAGCTCGTCTGACTGCCAGAGTGGAAAAGTGGCAGGAATCCAGTGGTTCATTTGCATTACGGCTTTTTGAAACTGAACTGTAACAGACTGTGTTCAAACAGGAAGAAGAACTTCATAATAAACTACAAAATGACTGGACTGCATCATTAAGGAATGTGTTGCTGCCTTTCACATTTTCCTTACCTTTCACAGCAGTATTTTCTGACTTTCGTTAGCAAAAGCACTACTGCAGTTTACACTAAGAACTCATTTCTATCATTTTTTTGAGATATCATTACTTGAGAAGAATCCTGCTTATAAACGTCAACCTGATGTCCAATACTCACAAAGAATGTTTGAAATAGCAAAAAAAAAAAACCCATTTTCTGTGTTTGCAGGGCAACAAAAAGCTGCGCTCGCTACCCAAAGGCCTTGCAGTGGAGAAGCCTTCACGCTCTCGGCTTCAGAAGGGGATGTCACACGTGACACGTCAACAGCGTCACAGCGTCTATGGCTGAAGTCAAGTTCACTTCTTCCCACGGTGCATAAGGAGTGCAAGCTGGACGGGTTGTTTTACTGCAGGGACCTGACTTGCCACAAGTTACACTACAACTTTCCAATGAGCAATAGAATATCTGAAAATATCTGAATCAAAAAATAACTTTGAAGAATTAGAAAACTATTAATAAAGACCAAGAATTATAATAAATGAAAAGGACTCAGTGAGAATATTTGAAGAGAAAACCTAGGACCTCCTTCCCTCTTTTCCTTCCTGAGAACCCTTTGAACTCAGGAACGGAATCCACAGCTTCTGATCTCACACATTCTCCATTATATCCAGTATCTTTTAACATCTTAATATGTTTTCGGCTTAAGAGTAACCGAAGAAGCAACTGATAACTGTTGGAGTCTCATGGATACAACTCTGTTCCTTTGAAATCTACTTTGTTTATGTGCCAGGAGCCTGCAATACACGCACCGTTTTTACTGTAAACTTCTTTTTGTCTTTCTCTGCAATAATGCAGTTATGTATCATGTAATAAACAATCTCCCTGCATGGAGGAAGCAGGGTCATTTCAGAGGCTGGCTCAGCACCCAGAAATCCCTCATAATTCCTGCTGAACGACATCCACAGGCAAAACCAACCTATGTGGATCCTAAGCTCCCGGTAGCATACACCCAGTTTTTGCTTTGCTTGAAGGTTAGTGTTGGTAAATTGCTTTAAAAATGTTGTTCTTATTTTAGGAGTGGGGAAAAGAAAGGATAGAAAGATTTCTAAGCAGAGATTTGTTTTTGAAAATATTTCCATTGTTTTTCAGAATTTCTCCCAGAGATTCCCAACTCTCCTCACAATCGGCCTTCACAACCCACTTGATTTGCTGTCATACGCAGTGTATTAAGAATGAATTAAATTTGCTAACTAGTTTTATCAAAAACAAAGAAATAAAAACAAAAAAACAGGAGCGGGTGGTCAAACACTAGGCTTCATGAGTGTCCCTTGCTGTCAACTTGCTACTCGATTTTCTAAGCTGAAGCACCCAAAAAAGCTAGTTGCAAGAAAATATAAAGAAAAAGCAAGCATCTACTCCCTTTTTTTTTTTAAAAAAAGGCAGGAATGAAGTTGCTTTCCAATATCAAGAAATGAAACGACAGAAGATAGAGGGGATGTGAAAATTTGATTTTTGGGGACATAAATAAATTTAACCCCTTTGATTGTTTTATTGCCAGCTGAACTCAACTGTGGGAATAAGAATTTTTTTACATTAAATTCCATGTCAAAGTTATCACACAACAGGTTGCATCTAGCTTTCAAAGGAATAAACTGTTCTAATATTATTTATTGATCTAGAAAGAAAAAGGAGAAAAGCTAGCCAAGTTTTCAGACGATAAAGATGATGATTTAGGTTGCTCAGATCCACAGAAGCCTGTGCAAATTCAGCTCCCCTAAGTAATTTAGTAAATGGTTCACGAAAACAGATCTAGAATCCGATTTAATCATTCATGACTGTAAATCAGGTCAAGAAAAATGTATGGGCTTCACTGTAACAATATAATAAAAATTTAAAAGTACGCGAGGTCCAAAAGTATGATGCAAAAAACAGGTTTAGAAAGAGAGCAAGTTAAATGCAAATGTAGATACAAGGTTTTGTCCTGTTTTGCTAGGCTGTCCACTGTGAAGACACTGTGCAACATCATCAATACAATCATCCTGTCGCAGAACTACAGGAGATTCAGAGAAATGAAAATTATTAGGCACATACAAAACTCTTCTTAAATGAAACAGCAAAAGTTATGATACCGTTTATCTTGGAAAGAACAGACATACAGACTCTTAGAATCACACAGAAATATATAAAATATAAATGTAAGATATAGAATATAAACAGGTGAAAAGGAAGAACAAAGTCTTCTAATCTCTCAAATAAGAACATAAGAACCTAAGGACACTGCAGACCTCGGGGCTGGCACATACAGTTTAAATTACTTCAAATTTACACGTGTAACAACAATATTCCAAGTTTTAACTGTTGTTAACAACTTATCTTGGTAGAGGAAAGAGCCCTAGGTTTTAAGACAATTTCTGCTGGCTAAAGAAGCACCCTGCAAGTAAATTTTACACTATAACTGAGTCATGAGACATTTCTCTTATTTGAAATGACTTATATTAACTAGATACTAGTGGATCACCGATCATACTGCTCACCTATGCTAACCTGTTTTTCTCCTGTATTTTATCCTTATAACACTAATCAAAGGCAGGGAAATTACATTAACCTAATTATGTGGGTGGCAACCGAACAGCACGATAAAGCTTGTATCCACACAGAATGCAAACTGCCTTGAAACACTTGGATTTTTAAGCGCCAAGCTCGGGGAAGAGAATTTATAACCAGAAGAAAAACAGATAGTGACTGGGGAGAACTAGAGATCCTGAAGATGATTCACGACAGAAAATGTGTTGAATTAAAGACAGACAGTAAGAATGGCCACAGAACAAATGTGTAAAATTCTATCCCTGACAGAAATTAGGTATTTATGTAAGATCTGATGATAAAACACTGAAACTGCACTGAAATTATGTAAAACCTGACGGTAAAACACTGAAATTGCCAGTTTCAGTGGCAATTACCATATAAGTCCGTTGCATAACTTCCCACCTTCATGGAAAGAGTAAGACCAAAGTGCCATTTGGTTTACAGGGCTTAAGTCCATTTCTCTCACCTTTTATGGTGAGCTAGTCGGGATGGGAAACACTATCTGCTGCTGCTGTGAAGTTAGGTTGCTTTACAGCTAAAATGCAATACAGATAGTACCTTAACCAGATTAAGCTGTACCTGATTCTCAGCGATATACCCAAGTAACTTTTTAGAAGTACAAGCTGGATTCTGGTCCTGACTCCATTTTGTCCAAATACTGCAATGCAAAATCATGAAGAATCTCACTCCCCTCCATACAACCACGATACGAAAACCACTGTCCCTATTACACAGAGCCCCAAAGCATCCCTAATAGCTGAAGTCTGATGCAAAATAAACACACACAAAAAGGAAATGCATCAGCAAAATGTAATTGTTACATCCTAACATGCCAACTTCGCCAGCCACAGTTGGGTGCACTTGGCTTTGGCAAGGGCCACATTTGGAGGCTGCAGCTCCGCAGGCCGCTGGTTGCAGCTCTGCGGCCAACGTCCGCCCCTGCCCACCCGACTTCTTAACATCCAGCTCATTTTCCTTTTGCAAACAGTCCGTATCTATTCACATATCTTTTAACGCTAAATCTACCACCATACATTGGTAAATACTCAGAAGGCTCTCTCTAATGCAAAGGATAGGACATTTCATATTCAGGTGTCAAGTTGATTGATTTTCCCAAGCACTGAGCCTGACAAGCATGGCTGAAATTTTGGGAGCTGAAAATACAGAAAAGCTCTGAAACTAACAGATAACACAGTTTCCTATAATCACTGAGGAATCCATCACAGAATTTGGATTCCTTAGAATAAAGGAGGAATAAGATTTTGCAACCCCTTGCTCATACACAACAAAAGCACGAGCATACTCTCTGGAATGGAAGGAGCATATGGCACAGCTCACGTCCAAGGAACAAACTGCTGCTTTGTGGAACTGTGTTCTTTGGTCAGTGGCAATCACGGTTTAATTCTGTGAGACAGTGGAGTTACAGCACTACTAAAAGAAATGTATTCAAAGAATTTCCACCAAAGCCCATCCAAATGTAATGTTAATTTATACATGTACCCTCAACTTGAGAAGGTGCAAATGTAGCAAATATCTGCAAAATTAATGATTATGTGTAACTTACTCGTTTATCAATATCGCCATGCTGAAGCTGAACAAAGCGAGCGCTAATGGCAGCAATGTAGCTCTGCTGATTGGAAAAAGCAACACGTCCTGCACCCTTGGGGTACTTCAGCTCAGGGTCGGTATCAATGCCTGCGTAGCACACTCCACCATAGAGACGGTCCATGATCATTGCCAATTCCACTGTAAGCAAAAAAAATCCATTTTAAGTGTTCTTCTACAAAGTTTACACAGTACATTTTTATTTAAAATATTTAAAAAGTGCTCTGGCTAGTCTCTAATAACATTTTTAGCCAATCAGTGTCTCAGTTTATTTAGGTGGAATATTTAAATCTTTCAGAACTGCATCCCAATGTATCCTACACTAATGTATCATGGCAGGTATTCTATAGCATCATTTAAAAAAAATGTAACTCTTGTGACATTATTTACATTATGGTTTTGCTAATATAAGATGAAAATATTTTCTACAGCTTTAGAAACTTTTCCCAGTGATTCTAAAACAGAGATCTGTGGTCAAAGCCAGCATGGGAAAATTACTAGAGAACATCAAAAAAAAATTTCATAGTAGTGTGTATAGTCTGCTCTCAAGACAATCTTCTATTATATATATGCAAGGATGTATATACACAAATGCATACAGTATGCACAGCTCATACTGCCTATTATCTCTTCTTTCACATGTAGCCACATCTTACACTCACCAGCTCTTAAGGGTCTGGGGACTCCTCCAACAAAAATCGTTTTTCGAGGATCAAGAGGCTGGGATCCATCCATCACAAAGTCACTATCACTCAGGTTCCAGGGACGGATCTGAACCTATAAAGTAGGAGAAGGAAATGCTATGCTACTTTAAGTTTTACCACGTTACAGACATATGTTTATCAGCCTATCTAAACTGTCAAACAGTCACAAACCCATTAGCTTAAAATGTCTAGCTGCTCTATTTAAATTCTATCAACTCAAAACACTACAATTTTAAAATCATCCAATTATTCCAGATGTTGAGCTCTGCCAATGGTAGTTTGCTTTTGATTATTTTCATCATCATCATTTCAAATGCAGCTTCAGACAGATGGCAGCTATAGCCTGCAGGCCATCTACTGTTTACTTACTGGCTTGTCCTTGATCGTAGGACTGGAAACACACAGATAGAGCTTTCCATCTTCTTCAATACAGGCATCAATCAGTGCCTGAACAGAACTTTCTTCTTGGAAAAGGAGGAATGCATAACCTGGAAAAAAAAAAAAAAGGACCCCATTTTTATTTTTCCTCTTACTTTTCCTTTATCTTCTTTGCTAGCTTTCCTGTAAGAAAATGTTTGTTACAATACGTGACTAAGTCAAACTAGTTATTTATTTGTTCACCATCTTTTTCACCTATACTATTTTGCCAAGATCAATTAATTTCAACAGAGCTCCAAGCAAGTATTTCTGTTTTTTTTTTTTTTTTTTTTTTTAAATGCCTGGTGAGATTAATAATCAAATAAAAGCAAACCTGGCTGCTCTATCGCATACTGGAAATCAAGGATAAGCACAATTCTCTGCCAGGAATGGACATTATACAATGAAAATCCAACTTGGCACAAAGGACTAATCTCAATTCTAAAGATTAGATCAAAGCATTTTGTTACATAAGTGATCCAGCGAGCCTCTCAAAACACTACAAAAATAGGAATTAAAATGGTTATTGAATTCTACAGTAGAAACAAACAGCTTGACAAACGAAGCATCAAATATTGCTGAATATTTTGATGGTTACAGTTTAGTAATACATATAGAAGTTTTTTAGAAGTGTCTGATAGTACTACAGTTGCAATCTTAATGGATTTTAGAACCATAAATCCACGTTTCTATCTGAGATTACCAATAAACACGAAATTTTCACGCTAATTAAGACTTTATTGCTTGAACAAAAACTAAGTGCTGAAGCAGCTGCTCTGCAGTGAGCTTGCAAGAGGAAGCGTGGCCTTTGCAAATGAAACCCAGCTCCCGGTAGTGCTGAACTGCTGGCAGCTGGACTGTGAACACACAGCTTAAGCCATCAAGGTGAAGGTGGCACCGCACGTTGTGAGGAGCACTGAGTGATCAGTGTGCTAACAAAACAGAAAAACTGCAGCACCCATAACCTAAACTCATCCTTTTAGTCCTCTATCCTTGCTTCTTATCCCTGACCCCAGAGCCCTGCCCCAATAATTGTAAGGGACATGTGCAAAGTTTGTATTTTTAGTCCGTATTTTTATTTATTGTTTACTTTTCAAGTAAATATTCTGTAGGAAATCTTTCAAACTGAACTCTAGCTGAAGTATTTCTTTGTGAAGTCCACTTTTTATCATTGAATAACTTTTACTAATGATAATCTACATACATTAAACTCAGTCATTATTCAGACTCAAAATCTATTTTAGCACATATATCTTTCTGTATTTATTCATTTTGCAAATTAAAGTTAACATACTATCCACGCAGGACTGACTGACTGGATCTGAGCATGTCTAGACTGGAACAGGTGAGGCCCACGTCATTCTCCCTGCTTTCACAGAAGCCAGGCACACATACATACTCCTATCGGCATGAGCTAAGTGGAAGAATGAGGCAAACAAAAAACCGTGACTCATGAAGGGGAGGGCTCAATGCACAGTTTTTACTCTACAGTTTATTAGAGGCACTTTCATGTAACTGTCAGTACATAAACACCATCAGTGCTTTGTGACAATCTACCACCTGTCTGCCTGTAGCTATTAATATGCCTAATTATGGAAGGTAGTAAAAAGATTAAAAAATAAAACATAAGAACTTAATGATGGAATAATTAGGAATAATTAAGGTTACTATGTCACACCTGAAATAAAAGTATAGAAAGCAAAAATAGAACTAACATTATGACAGTTTTCTCTATGTCATCTGTAAAGGATCTGGGTTCACCTCCCCAACTTTTAAGCACTCCTAGGCAGGCTCCTGTGAGATGCTTAGCCGTACTGCTGTCCTTCTGAAGGCATGAAGACAGCTAATGTAAGACCTAGTATTAAACTGTTCAGCTCTCTTTTGCTCTGCAGCTCCAGTCTCTCACTGATTTACAGGGCATCCTTGTTTTCTGTGCAGATCTAGCTTGAAGGAAACCACCTACTTGTCAGAGCTGCTAATTGGGTACATGGATATGGCTAATCCATAAGGCTAAATTATCAGGATACAAACGCTTTCTTCATCACCTGCCATGGGCCAGGGTTCACCTCCTGGCACAATGTGTGTGTCAATCAGCCACAGACTTCTCCAAAGAGTATCTCCTCTCCAAAATGTTAAAAGAATTAAACCTTCATAAGAACTAATCCTATCAGCTGCTGTTCTGGAATCATGTTGGGCTTCAACAGGGACCGTATCACGTTTGCAAGCCCTGTGCCAGTCTTTTAGCTAGACTAGGTTTGAGCAAATACATCAAACCCAACGTCCTCATGTTACGGTGACCGGAACCGCCCTCTGTATCACACTAACTGTACTGGCTGGGCTCCCATTGCCTGAAGGAAGCTTAGATACTAACCACACATGAAGACGCCCACAGTCACTCGCCTGAATCCAGAGCTCTGTCCCACCAGGGCAATCAAAGAGACCAGGAGCAAGTCAAACAGAACTTGGATGGACCAAGGGCTTGTTCCAAAGGGATTATCTTCTGTTTGATACTGACTGCAACTAGGCAGAATTCCCAAACAACTGTTCAGGTTTAGAAAAGCCTCCTTTGGACTGGCATATCCTCACTGCGAGATTTCTCTGAGTTTGATTTCTATGAGAACCGAGTCCTCACTTCAGCAAGTTGCTTTGAACATGTGTGTTGTTTCATAAATAAATTTATTTGACAACTAAGTCATAACAGGAGTTATGGTAAACAGTGACAAGATAAAAAGGAAAGAATTCCCCATTACAGTTAGCAGATCACTTGGGGACTTTGTACTTCAACTTTAACAGATTTTATTTTCCGGCTTCAAAGTAGAGTTTCCTTGCCAGGCTAGTTTGAAGCTTTAAAATCTCCTTTTTCTTTGGGCCTAATTTTGTGGTGAACTGATGTAAATGTAGCTGGTTAGGGAAGAACAGTTGTTTTCTCTCAGGAGGCAGCAGCCTTGAAGTATGAGGACATGTTCTGCATTTCTTCAAGCAAGGAAATATTCTCAGGAGCTCGGCCTTCCCTCGGAGCGCCTGGAAGGAGGTGCGGCCTGGACATGGCGCCCGGGTAGGGGGGCGGCTGGCCGCGCCTCTCTCCACATGGCGGCTCCGGCAGGAGGAGACCCGCTTCAAGCAGAGTCAAAAAATGAACCCCTTGTTGCTAATTATTAATCACTCTCCAAGCTTTCTGAGTATTTAACCTGACTTGAGCACTTTTAGTTAGCTTAGTAAGTACATCTATTGTTTCTTGTTTGCACAAGTGAATCCTACGACTACCTGAACAAGCAAGTCACACATCTCCATGAAATTCTACTACAAAACGATCACAGGACATATCTGTTGCACTGCAAGAAGCAAATATGAACCTGGATATTCAACAGTTAATAGTGAACTATGTTTGAAGGTTATCTACACAGATAAATCTACAATATATTTTAAATATTAGGTTACTGTCACATTACAAAACAATATTGTAAAAAAAAATCAGAAGTTTTAAAGAAGTAAAAAGCAGTAAGAATCATTAAATATCAAATACAGATCAGCTGACCACATGCATCGAAATTAATGCTTAGCATCTAAGTGTTTCCTGAGTTAATTAGATCAATAGAGGCAAGTTCTGTCTTTATCCTCTGCTTTTAAGAAACTCTGTTTACAGTACTGAATATTTTACCATGGTAATTATCAGCATTCCAACTACAGGAAAAAGTTTTATTTAATTAAATGAAGTCTGGAAACATATCCTTAAGATGTGCAGTATCTGAGACAGGACTAATGGAAATGCTTGGAACTTAATGCCAGAACTGACTCCCTTTAAATCTTCCTGCACTTCTATATTGAACACAGGCTTTGTGTCTTCCTCAGAGCTCCTCAAGAATTTCTCTTGGTACTTTGTGAATGTAGATACCCTCTCTATGGTAACCGAAGGTAATTTAACTGTACCTTTGTGGAACCGACTGACCAATCAAAAAAGCCCATGTCTCTTTATTTTCCTTAGAATTCTCTGATATTATCCAAAAATAATATTCAAAGATTTAAACTCCTCTTCCCATTCTGTAGAGAGCCATCTGTGATAATATTTCTGTCTTTTTGCCAGCATAGTCAGGTAATCAAGTGAACAATCAGTTCATAGAGCCATTGTACTCAGTTTTGTCACTTCAGGCGAAGGAATGAATTGCTCTATTCTCTACATGCTGAATAATCTCCACATTGTCTTAAAATTTGGCAGAGATTTTTCCATTTACTTAATGCATTCCAATAGAAAAGTGCACATGTACAGAGATATGCTAAATAATTTAAATTATTTAATCCATCATCCAATACTTAAACTACGTTTTGAGTGTTATTCAAACTGCAGTGAAATAATTAAAATCAGTAAGGAACCTGTTTATAGAAACAAGGATTAGTGCTTCAAGTTCACAGCATCAAAGTAAAATGAACATAAAGTTGGTATTTAGATCAAATTTTCTGGCATAACTTTTACTACTTTGCTTTTTGTAAAAGTGTTTTCAAAATCTGATATGAATATTTAAAAGTAACTGAGTATCCATTAAATGTATATTTACAAGTTCCAAATCTATTAAGGTGTACTAAAACACCGAATTTCAGGAGTTGTATTTTTCCATTCCTTGAATCTTCTATGATTTTTAACGAAAATTTGTCTCTAAGATTTAGTCTTAAGAATCTGACTGAATTTTAATTTTAGAAATTGGATAAAAACACAAATAATGAGCTTTAAATTAATGACACAAATACTTATACATCACTGATCTGGTATTAAAGAAATCTTCGTAGGGGTTATAAATTACACTTTTTTGGGGCGGAGGGGGTCTTCTGATTTACATTTAGGGACAGGCTCAAACCTTAAAACTCTCTTACCTTTAGGTGGAAAGTAGGACTTGCTTTCTGCTTTGTGAGGCCAGTCAACCACCAACGGCCCAAACCTTCTGAAGCTAGCAGTAATTTCATCTGAAAACAGGTATAGTAATTGCAATTAAAATCAGTGGCATTTATAACTTAACAAAAAAGTAATATCAAAGACTTTTGTTTCTTTTATTCATGAAATGGCACCCATTCCAGAACATTCTGCAATTTTTATGAACAAAAACTTTTTTCCCAAGACTTATTTATACAGTATCTCTCCAGTGATGTAAGCAAATTTTGTCTTTTATTGTACAATAAAAAGGGTATTTCAGAAGGATAGGCACAACTAAAGAGAGTGGGTCAAATGGTATGACACTTCACAAGCAGTATGCTTGCATTTTTCACCAGACCCCATGCACAGATCACGCATGGAAACTCAGATGGCCCATTTAGAGATGGTTCTGCCCTAACCATGGGCAGGACTGCCACAGGATCTACCATGCGCCTTACGCAGCTTCGGGATGTTTTTCAATTCCAGCTACTCCTTCCTGTCACTGCTTATAAAACCCTCCGGCAGGAGGAAAAATGGAACAACCCTAAACCTTACAAGCACAAATCCTCAAACACAAATACGTTCTGTTTCTTTCAGATGCATCCTACCATCAGCATGTGAACAGTCAGGAGAGATTTTTTTTTTTCCTTTTTCCCATGCATCTTTGATTAGTGTTTGAATTGGAAGCTACAGAGCGTATGTGAAATAGAAGCTATAGCAAACAGAAAAAAAAGTTGAGCTATATTAAAAACAAACAAATGAACTAATGGACATTGCAGGAGAGTATTTTGTTGAAGATGAAACCAAAATATCGACTGTCCAGGTCTGAGATGATTAACCACAGTCAGCTTTCTTAGCTTGCAAGCTACTCTAAGATTACACTGAACCTTGTAAATGGACTTCTGCCTACATTACAAAGCTAGCATGTAATTTGTTCTTATCTGTACAGAAGAAACCTGATATTGAATAGTATGATTACTTCAGATCAACAGTACAGTACAAAGCAATTCCAACTGCATCACAAAATAATCTGAGCTTCTCTGGTACATTCTGTACTCAGTGCATCACAGGGTACTCTGCCACTTGACCTTTTTCTGCCTTAAGTTCTCTATTTATGATGGAAATAATATTAATCTTCCTGACTCCCTTCTGAGATGTTTAGGTAACAGTAAAATGGAATTTGAAGTTCCATTATGAAAAGTCATTTGCTATTAACAGAGGACAAAGCGAGCACACAGTTGATACCATGGAGGGCTAAGGTGCATCTAAAAGGAACATGCATTCCTTGTAGGAATGAAGGTTGAGCATGAACACCAATTCCAGGCTTGATATGGAACTCTGCAATCTGCAGGTGCAGAAGAAAGGATAAATAAAGAAAGCAATGGCATTACAGTAAGCCTAACATTCCCATCAGCTCTCTATAAAAATGTGGTTGTAGCCTTCAACAGCACAACGTGATGCGACTGGGTAGGCTACTTCCACTACTCCAGTTATGTCTTTGCAGCTCTTTCTTTCTCCCGTCCTTCATGTGGTTTTGCTCCTTCTCAGCACACTCACCTTCATCGATGTCAGGCGGGAGGCCTCCAACAAACACCTTGCGAGAGAAGCGCTCAATCCGCTCCCCGTTCTGATGGGCCGAGTAGCAGGTGGGTGAATTCAGGACTCCAACCTGATCACTGTGACCGTCGTCCAGCAAACCGTCGTCTATCGGGAAGAGCGAAGAACGTCCTTAAAAAAGAGAAGAAAAAATAGGAGTAAATATTAAAACAATTGTGAGACACTATGTAGGTGTGTAATTTTAGTGAAGAGGGCAATAGTCTGGAAAGTAAAAACAAAAGCATCAAGGTATTAGCAAAGTATACATTAGTTAAAAGGAAAAAAATAAAATCACACAAAAAAGCATTAAAGTTCGGAAAGGAAATTCTAGATTATAAAATGATGTCAATATAAGCATAATCCTTCGTACAAATTATCCTGTAGTTATTCTGCACCATCCACTAAGAAAGTAAAAATTTATCTTTAAATTAAGGATTGTATTTCAGAGAGATCCTAGTACGAGCTGCTTAAACGAATTTTATTAGTCTGCCTTCTGTGTAGATTCAAGTTAAGATATTAACTTCTATCACATGAATGCCTTTGTATGTTTAAATCTATTTAACCAAACAGAAGGAAAGTGAAAACCACGTACACCAACAAAAAGTTTCAGGCAAATAAGTTTTATCCCTTTTAAGGAACTTGATGCTGATTAACTGAGACCGAATTCTCTCCAGTTTCTAGAGAAAGCCACAAAGAACTGCTACAGATGTACATAATGTAACACTGGAAATGGGTTGCAAGGCTGATTCATGCTTCTCGCTCTCCAATTTGCCAGTTCTGGGAAGCCTTTCGCAGTGAGGTGAGGGTGCTACCGCCCGGCTAGGGCAGCGCCGTGCCCCCCACAGCAATGTCCTGACAGGAAAGCCACCGCAGCCACAAAACCCCTGCCCTGTCCACAGCACGGACATGCTAAGCAAAGCTATCAAAATATTTTTAAGATGTGGGGATGGGTGAAAATAGACTAATTTATCCCTTCTCTCTCACACACAAAAACCTCCTTTCGTCACCCCATCTTTTGCTTTTACAAATTTTAGAAAACTCCAAAATAGATGTTGAAAACCAGGATATGCATCTTGTGTTATTCAAACCGCTGCTGCGTTAGACTAGCAATATTAAGGGCAGTTTCAAATATAGCAGCTTGTCTTTAACTTCAGAAAGCCCCAAATGAACCTACTTTTCTAGGGCAAAATAGACACAGCAGATAACCACCAATTCTCAAGTGCAATTTCTGCCTCTTTTTCTCTCGTTTTTAAAATCGGTATTAATTCAACTGCTTTTAAGCAAAAAGAAAAAACAAAAAGTTCACTTGGGGTAATTTAAATATTTTTTTTTACATTTAAATATAAAATGGAGTAAATAATTCCGTCTTAGGCAACTTCTCCCAGATTTGCCTGCTGCAAATCCATAGGGAGAAGCAGTAGGTCCCTGACAGCAGGACTGTGCAGTATCTTATGTGCAGTCCTGACGCCTATAACTTGCCTCTCCTCTCAAGGGATGCTGTCTGGAAAGCACCTCAGAAACACCTGCAGAAATAGTGCTGATCCACTGCAGGTGAGAGCAGTACCAAAGACCTCGAGAGAACCACCTGAGAATCAAGTTTTAAGATAGGGGTGGGGAAAAGCAAAGTCATGACTTGTATTGACCTATCTTGTGGTAACGCTCCCTCGCTCTAATTTGGGTTCTGAATCCATATAGTCTGTCAAAAATACTGAATGAAACCAGAAAATGACAGACATCAGCAAAACAATAAAATGTCATAAAGGATCACAAAATCAAAGCAGGGACAAAAGTACTCCTGCCGTGTACTGAAGTTACAAAGACACTACCTGCAATATTTTATGTTGGTGTCCCACATCTATGGAGTAAGTAGAGAGAAATGCACACAACACAGAAAAATGTAGTAGGCTCCTTCTTTCCACTGGAGGTGCTGGCATGCTTGTTGGAAAACGTGGCCAACAGGTAGCAAGTGACCGTGCTATGGTATGGTGGCCTCCTCGCTGCCACCATATACATGTGTTCAGCAGCTCGGGTCAGAGAATGGGTGTAGGGATTTTTGGGAGTCAAAACAAGCGTTTCATTCTCCATGGGGCAGTAACGTAGGCACACAGAAAGAGTTAGCAGAGTTGAAACAAGCAGCCGAGAAGATGATTTTTGTAAATGATCTCTGTGGATATACCAGGAGCAAATGATGACACAACGCAGTGAAGACTCGAGAAAGGAAAGACCGCTGCAGCTCAGTAATGTAGGTGTTGGTTTCAGCTAGGAAGCCTAAGGGAAAAAGGGATCTTTTGCTTGCATACCAAGTGTCAAGATTTGGATAAACACTCAAGAAAAAAAGGATTAAATGCTACTGATCTGAACGATGAAGAATGAGCTCTTACTGTGGTGAGACAGGAGAAGCAACAAAGGGCTGGAAGAAGGAAGGAGCAGAGCAACGCTCCCGGAGTTGTACAGTGTTCCCTCAAGTTGGAGCCATTTCACAGGAAACTCCAAGAGTGCTACCTGAAAACCTTTCACTAATATGTAAGAGTTATTCTTAATGCCTTAATTCTAAAATGGACACTCTAACAGAACTCTAAAATGAGTTGTTATCTTTTAAAAAAAACGCATAGTTTTGCTCTGTACATCTACAAGCCTATCTACTGCAGGAAATGAGAAGCAAACTGCCAAGTGACTTAAACTTTTTATAAATGCTTTAGTTGCAATATTATAATGCTAACAAGCTTTTCCTTAAACTGGCGTAAACAAAAAACAATTTCTACTTGTGTTTTCTCACCATGAAAATTATATATTTATATTTGTCTAGAAGCATACCTTAGATAGCACCATTTCTGATCAACAATGTATCCATGTATATAAAGGGGCGAAAGGAGAAAAAAAAAAAAAAAAACAATCTGCAGAACAGGTTTGTTTTCATGGCCAATGCTAAAATCTAAGAATGAGAGTCTCTAGCTCCAGTCTTATTGTGCATTAAACTGACAGAAAACATTGTGAAGAGCTATCAGTGGGCTCAGCTTTACTCTGATGTGGGTAGAAGTCTGCCCAAAGCCCAGGGCTCCTCGGAGAGCCAGGATGACAGAGAGGAAACGGATGAGCCCATCTGGAGCAATACTTTGCCTTTGGCTCCCAAGGCTTCCTTATCTCTCCTCTTCCCTTTCACATGTTCTGCAGCTAAGGAGAGGTCATTTTCTAGGTTTTCTATTTCCTCCCAAAGATTCTGAAGGAAAAGGCAGTTCTTTAAGAACACTTATTTCTTCTTTTTTAATACACAAGTAAGACAGAGAAGTTTGCACGTACAATAATAACAGATAGAAACATAAAAACAAAGGTTTAAAGGAAGTGGTTCTTACTCTTGCTCCAAAACAAGCTGCCACACCAATTAAATATTATGCGTAATCAAGGAAAACACATTTATTGCTAATGTAAAGATGGAATTTTCAGGATTTAGCATAGTGAATTAAGCAGAATCTGCCAGGAAGTGTCAAAACATAATTGTATTATTACACATTTAGACCACGATCTAGACCACCACTCCTCTCCAAAATGAGGTTACCAAGCAGCCTTTTATGAAGACTGATCAGTGGTTTCTCTACCACTCTAGAAATCAGAGAAGATATAGACATGAACTCGAGCATATCTCAGTATCTGAAGATATCAAAGGATCTTGACCTTTTTGCCTTCGTACTTCACATGGCCTATATAACCAGCACAGGTCCTGGTCTCACCTTGCTAAGTCAGTATGGCCTTCTAAGGTCAGTGGGCACATACTGGCTGGTGCTATGGAAGTTGGGTTACTCTTTTGAAGAGGTATTTAATACATTTCTGATCAAGCCTGTGAGAGGATTTTAGTTGAATGCTATACACTACCACACAGAGAAGCAAAAGAAACAAATTAAAAGGAAAAAAACTAGCAAATACACTATTAACAGAGACAACTCTGCAAGCAGTAGCTATTAGCATTGACTAAATTATGATTAGTGCTACAGTGTTTTAACTGATTAAAGGATTTGTAATACAAATTTAATGCAGAGAGATCAATGGCCAAAAGAAATCAGACCCCATCACTCCTTCCCTCACACCCTCCGTCTCCCCAAACTAAGCAAACATGCGGATGAGAGTTTATAATCAACCAACTGGAGTAATTAATCACAATGATCAGTAACAGGCCAACCAGAATTAATTGCACTGTAACAAACAGAAGTGGATTACCTCGTCTTCGCCCATAACTCCTCGCTGCATGTAAACAAAGGACAAGTTGTAAAATGTCAAGCAACTCTAGCATCGCCGCATATTAAACTGCTTATGATAAAAAAGCTTTGCGAGTAACTGATGAGTAAAAATCTGCATCAGTATTTGCCACTGTTACATAGTGGGGACTGCATTAAAGTGAAGTCTTATTTAAAAAGTATCCTACTTTACTACTAAATTGATGATAACATCAGCTATAAAGAATACGCTTTAGAAAACAGCAATATTGCACAGACTTAAAAATTATACATTAAATATTCAATGTGCTTTTATACTGGATTTTAATTCCATGTTAATTATGGAAATAAGAATTGAAGTAACTTTGTAATTTAACTGCACATCTTGTATGAGTATCTATAACACACAGGGTACTGACACTGTAAAAAAGCAAAATACTACTTTAAAAAGCATGTAGAGAGCATTAAATTAATCAGAGAAACATCCTGGTCCATGGAACAGTTTGTACAGTCCTTTGCAGTGACAATACAAATGCTATAAGCCGTGACCTTCCTTTTTCATGAAAAGAGCTAGCAGAAAATTAACCGCAAGGTTTTGTTTGAAACAAAAGACTCCTTGTGGGGGCAAACAAAATCAGGTCACAAGTCACAAGAAACACCATTGTATCAAAAACACTGCACAAAGGCAAAGCAACAATTTCTGACAGACTGCAAGTAAACCAAGATTTTCTAAACTTCTGAGTGTTGCAAGATTTTTGAAGAGCACAGGCCTACAAACGACTGATCGCTCTGCTGTGTGAAGACTTAAAAACTAAAAATAGATTACCAATAGAAAGGCATTAAGCTGCAAGCATTTTCAATTAAGATATTTTGAATTCCTTTTTCTCAAACTTTGTATCTGAGAAAGGTTACTTTAATCATTACAACATTATTGTTTTCTAACAGAAAATGTTACTGTAAACCATAATATTATAGCAACGTTCATGAATAAAGATGGTTCTGTCCTACGTAACTGTTTTCGTTTTCCTAGCACTGCATGCACAGACCTCTGCTAAACAGCAGCTTTCTTCTGGGTCATAGATTAACGTGCAACCTCATAAACTCAATAGCTTGTAAATGGCATTCACAGTCCCATTTCCATATCATTAAACATTTATATTCTGGTTCTTCCCATTTGCAAAGACTTTTTTTTTTTCCCGGTATAACATTTATTTTTATTTTAACTAAGAATTTAGTGGATTGTTTGTGAAATTCTGTAAACCTCTCCTTTTATTCCTTATAGCTCTTGGTCCCTTACACAGCTCTCAGTGCATTCCTACCCAACTTGCATTGAACATGCCTTTACATTTACTTTATTTTCCCTGAAAGAATTACTACTAGAAAAATTATGTTTTCCTGTGTTATAGAATTTCTATATTTCTGTATTATTAGAAAAAGATTATTATTAGAAAAATCTGTTGCTTGACAATTTTCAGAACCTTCAACCTCTACAAGAATGCCAGAATGGAAAAGCCTCGTTTCAAAATGGGGCTTGGGTACCCAACCAAGAGGAAACACCAAGGAAATGCCGAGAGAAATGCAGATTTCCAGAATCAAACAGGAGCCACAAAACACAGCCACGTGTGTTCTCTCTGAAGGGCCAGGCAGTTGGAAGTGCCCTGCCAGGAGGGCAGCACGGAAGAACCTGCTGCCTCTCGGCCCAGGCGACTCCCATGCAGCACTAGCAGCAGTGGCACTAAGCCCTGGGCTAACCTGCTCTGCTTCCTTTTCTCCTCTCACAAGCAAAACTGGAATAATGAGGAAAGATTCAAGCGCATCGCATGCACAGCGACTGCAGAAGCAAGTTCTCTCACAAAGAATAAGATACAATTGCGTAGTAAGAAGCCTCTCCTGGCAAGCAGCTTAGTATTTGTTTCTCTGTCTCCGGTTCTGCTTGTTTCTGCCAACCAAACCAGCTCAGCTATTCTCTCCAATTTTCATAGCTAAGACAACCTGATACACATATGAGGTACTGGGTTACAGGACACTTGAACTACTTTTCTTTGTATATTTTTAAAAAGATAACAAAAATTTTAAGAAGAAACACAAAAGCATTATTAAAATGCTAAAAATAGAATCCGGAGCAATCCAAACAAGAGAGTATCTGCTGCAGCATTTCGTTCAGATATACTGAAATTACACCGAATGACCACAGTTACCTGTGTCTTTTTGAGGAGGTCTTTGCTTAAGCAAAAAAATGAAGCCAGAAAATGGGACAGAGTCATGTTTACTGTTGCAACACTATTCACTTTACTTGCATGGTAAAGCTCTGACTCTTGCTATATATCTGTCTTTCCCTTTCAATTACAAACTGGTTTGTGCAGGGGATTTTCTCCCAATTTAAGTCTAGAAAAAATGAATTCCATTCTTAGGCAATCTGTAGGCATTAATGCAATAAATGAGGCAATTCACAACATCAGAATGTATGTTTTTAAAAAATGGTTATTCTTGGTTAGATTTGCCCCATCTTTAAAACCATAAAAGTGGTTATGTTATAGACAGGGTGTTTTGGTAACGCTAAGTGCAAGCAGCTTGTCTTGCAGGATACTGGCTATCAAACAGACTGCTTCCCAAAGCACTGAATATACAATGTTAAACATGCCCTTCATGAAACTGCAGTACTTTAATCTTTCTATATTACATATAAAGGCCAGATATTGCTTGAAAAGCAGACTCTTGATTCAGTCAACTTTCAGTATACAAAATGTGAGCAACGAGATATCCTTTCTGAAGGTCCTAGATTTCGTCAGAAAAATTCTTCTGTATTTAAGTAACATGTACATGTGGTATCAGACTCTGCAGGGCATATATCCTTATACACACTTATTTCCATTTATATTTACGTATATTTAAGATATACTTCTATCTAACTAGTGTGCACATGTGTAGATAAAGAAACAGTTGCAGGAGAAAGAAAAAGACTGTTATTTTCTTTAGTTCTTTGGGGGGTACACCTTGCAGGTGCACTTAATTTACTGGGCATTACAGCAACAAAGAGGAGAAATAAGACTTCTTCCTTCTCAGGCTCCTTCAAAGAATAAGCTATACTGACATGTCTTTTGTATACTTTACTCTGTAAAACTGGTTATCTTAATTAATCAAAATCCTTCAAAGATTTCACAGAGTGGAAAAGTGTACCAGATACAGATTTATTTTAGAAAACAATAAATAGATAACATGCACATATCTCCTTGACTTCAAGTCCAATAACCTTAGCACTTTTCGGCAATGTATGTGGTACATTAAATAAAACTTCTTTTGTTCATTTAAATTAATTGAAATAGTGCAAAGCAGAACCTAAATGGGCTGAAGAAAGAAATAAAAAACCAAACCCATGAAGTGCTTAGTCACAGAAAGGTCAAGGAATTCTACGCTAATGACTAAACTTTTCTGGGACGCAGAGATACAAGTTCATGTACTAAAAAACACACGATCCAGTGCTAGGTGTTAGAGCAACAGGATGAAGCTCCTTAAAAAAGCAGCTGCTTTTCCTTCTGAGGGATTGGTGCTCCTCAAGGTTTAGAAAACTTGTGGAGCCTGTAAGGGTCTCTCTGGATTTCCCATTCTCCTCTTGCCTACTCCTCCCTTTAAAGCACTTTTAAAAGGGATGCTGTGAAAGTAAGCGTGACCCTCCGAAGGAAAGGAGCAAACTCAAGTCCACAACTGCTGGAAGGTGGTTCCAGCTCTGGTTGTTGGTATTATGAGGAGGCGTTATGAGGAAGCCCCTCAATCTCGCTAAAAAGGAAAGGTTGGAATGGAGAATCTGAGCAGGTGGATGTACTTCTTGGAAGCTGTCCTGAGCTGTTTCTGTTTCCTAGCTGCAAGCAGCTGCAGTGCAGACCCTCCAGCTTCAGGTGGACCTAACCAACATACCTGGCTGTGCTGGGCTGCACTATGAGATACCTCAATCTTCCAAAATACATTTAGGAACTTCAGGTGTCTAAAACGAGGCTCTGAGTTAAATTCTACAGGTCACAGCAGAAAGCTGAGCACTTCAGCATCTATCTTCCAGATACCAATTGTTTTTGTCTTGTCTGTTGAAGGCAGATCACAGGCAACAATGCTAGGTGCTAACTTCCAAAGGAACAGTGGGAACTCCACCAGGATGAATAACAAAACAAGATACTCTCCAGTGCATATTCCAGCTCCATGGAAAAGTGTTTAGGATAGACTGGTAACATAGAGATGCGTTTCACCAAGGTCACTGATAATAGCAAAGAATCCTTGTTTTTACAGATATATTTTTAAGATATTCCATAGTATAACAATGCCCATTTGCTCTTTTAGCATAAAATACAAAAAGAGAAGTTTAATGCTCCAGAAGTGTCTGGAGCATTAAAGCAGACAAAATCTACAAGTTCTTCACACAAATATTTGACAATTGCTCGTTAAGACTGCTTAATTTTTAATATCCTCCCTTCATTATAAATCAGTAGACAACCACATGGCACAGGTACCACCTGAACAAAACAGCTCGCAGAGGAGGGTCCCAGAATCAAAATGACATCTGTTGGAATCTGCTGTTACAGCTAAGCAAAATATATGTTATTAAGTGCCAGTCTGGAATTATTCACTGTCACTCACTGCACATTTTCTTGTTCTGCAGTTGTAGGCCTTGCTCTGCAGTGGTTCAAAACACACAGGTAGCTGTTCTGAGCTTCATAACATCAAAGACATCCATACGCAATGCATTTTCCAACCAGGAATTAGCAATATGGGCTGCGCAGGTGAACCACAAATTTTATTTCAATAGTAAGTAGCTACTTTTGCTCTCCAGGATGCTCCATGCTAAAAATCATCAAGCACCAAAAGACCTGATTCTTCAAAGACGTCCACTGTAGAATACTTACTTTTGTGGTTTATAAAGCAAAAGTCAAATTCCCTTGAAATTTAAAACATATACTCAGTGTTATGCAAGGGAGATCAGACTTCTTTTACATTTTGTATCGACTCACACAAATGTAAATGACTGTGTAGAGGGATAAGGCGATTAAAAAAAAGAAAAAGGGACTCCACAGAACTACACACCTGCAGTGAAATAACTATTCTGCTTGCATTCTTTTCTAGATTGGATCCTAACTAGTAAGTTTAGACCCATCACTCTCCATTGATTATAAATCAGTGACAGAAATGCCCTGGCTTTGTGCAGAGCACTTTCCACTTTTTTACATCTAGTGAAGCTGTGGAATTATAGCTCCAATGCGTTCCAATGTAAAAAACATTTGTGTGCAAAATCCCTGATTTATGATTGACTTAGATGGATTACCAAGCTCTGCTTCCTTCTTTAGCATTGAACACAGGCTAAAGTTCATGCCTTCACTGAGTAGCAGATGTTCATGAAGTTTGACCTACTGGGAGAGAACGTGAACATGAACCCTCTAACTTCAGCATATTTTGGAGTTAGAAATGCCAGTTGCAAAACACTCGCATACCAAAATCTTATTTAACATGAATGTAATAGAAAAAAAAAAAAAGTGTAATTCACCATGTATGTACACAAAATATAAAACCCTGTATTTCTGGCACTCTTTCTAATTCCTGTTTCAGCATAATAGATTTCTAGTAGCTGTTTAGAGTGGACAATATTAGCTGGCTTGAGAACAAAAAGAACAGTACATCCCTATATGAGTATTTCAGATTTCACATAAGCTAGATATAATGAAAGGCTGTTGCAAGATTAGCTCTACTATTCAACTTTGAAAAATGGCACCAGTCCCATCACGGCTGAAGACTTGAGGCAAGTAATTCAATAACAGAATATAATAGTATAATTTTATACCAATGTTTCAGAGCTAAGCTAAGCTAGAGATAATTAGAAACTGTTATAAGATTAGCACTTACCATTTAACATCAGAAGATTGTCTGCCCCTGGATGTGGGTAACTCAAGCGACCTTAAAAGACAAAAAAAAAAAAAAAGAACAAAAACAAAACAAATGCAGAGGTTGGAGTTATTATGCCAGAATAATAATAATAATAAAGTGAAATAAAAAAGCACAGCTTAGAATTCAAATATATGCTATATTTCCAGTTTGCCTAAGGGAAATAAAGAGCTAATATTTAACTCCAAGCACATTAACCAACAATACCCTTGACCCAAGTTAAAGCTGACAGGAACAGACTTCTTAACCTTAATTCTCTGGTCATAAGATCTGCAATGTGCTTTGGGATCAGCTCCAATAGGATAAAGCCACTTTTTGTTTCATGACACCCAGAAATAGTGCTGACTGCTTTAGTATTCTCTTTCATGGTGATTGTGAATAACTGCACTATGCACATTGCTTAACAGAGGGTAATTTTTACAGTGTGCCGTTTCTCTGTTGAATCAATGTTACAGGAATCATGTTAGTAGGAATTCATATAAAAACATTTAAAAAACTGTAAGCAAATTTTAGTTTTATCCTGGTGAATCATATACATGCACTGGATATAATCATATTTTTAGGAAGTCTGGTAAAGCTGGAGTATTAGTTTATTTACAGACTTCAAAAAAATGTGGTAGGTTACTAAAGAAAAACACCTAGCAAATGAATAAAAATTTCATGAAGCCCCATTTCCTGATATTACTTTCAAGTACTGCTTTTACTAAATTGATGGTATGTAGTATTTTTCTAAGAGTTAAATGATCTCTTTAAAATACATAGCTGAAGTAGCTTCACTACAAATTCCTGTTCAGTAAGGGGGACATTTTCTGTTTACAGGAAGCTGAAACCAAACCCGGACTGCACAGTGACCCAGACAAATTTACAATAGCTGCTGTGTTTGGAAGAAGTGTGCCTTAATGTGCAACAACCCTACATTTCCATACATCTTGCCATTAAAACTTACTTGCTTGTTTATAATCCTTGTACATATTTGAAAAAAATACTCTGACTTAAACATTTAAATCTTTTGGAGGAAACTAGATGTTTGTGGAGACATAGTGAAGAATCCAGTCGAGAAGCTATGAGTCTTTAGAACTTACACAGATTTAAATAGGGATTTGTATGCAGATGGCTTGCAGATGCATGTAACTTACTTAAATACTAGTAAGACATTGCAGAGAATTAATCTTTAAAAAAGGCCAACTCTTCCCAAAAACAAACACAGGAAAAAAAGAAAAAGAAAGCCAAAGCAGCAATCCATATATTAAGGCTGTCTTAACATTTCCCATTGTATACTCTTTTTCCCTAGATTTTGGAAAACTTGTGTGATTAGCAGCAGAACTGGAAATTTCCTAGAAGAACAGTTCGGTGGTTAAATGACTTTTTGTTAGACAAAAAGAAAAAAAAAAATCTTCTTGCTGAAAAACTGTTACAGGGTTTAGTTCTGCTCTTCTCCTTTAAGTAAAATGAATGTAAACTCTCCACCAAGAAACAACAGGGAAGAAAAATAGCTAACATGATGAGCCCTTGCTCTCAAAGTCCTGAAATAGCAGGATAGAGGTCCCTCAGGAAATTTTGTTCTGGTGTTATGGGATATGACAAAACCAGGCTTTATGTCCCAGGATTATAACAAAAAGATTCCTCTACAAGCACATGCTATTCCTCTTCGTAGAAAATCTCTGGATGTATGAAGATTAGGCAGGAGCTCTGCCTATTTGCCTTAGAGTTTTCAAATGTGGAAAAGGTTGTGAAGGAGAAGGAGGCACAGGAACAACACTGCAAAGGACTGCATTGTATTCCCTAACTCTGTCAGTATTTATATCAGGTCTGGGCAAACCATTAAGCAAAAACGCTTGCAGGTGCCTCTGCCTTCATGTTCCTTATCTCTGGGATGTCCAGTTTTAACAGACAACCCAATTTTCCTGTCATGCTGCGCATTCACGGCGCCTCCGAACGCCCCTGAAGCCTGGGAGCACTCTGCCCTCGCAGCCGCGCCGGCTGGCACAGCCAGATCAGAACGGGAGCAGGTCGGCCCGGAGCTCCGGGCGCGGAGCTGCCGCTGATTTACTCAGCGTGACCTTTAGCGAGGCACTTTGCTGTTCTCCTTTCGCTTTTTTTCCTTAGGTCTATAAAAGTAATTCTCGTTTGCTTAACGACAGGAATCTTCCAAGATGATTACTGTCACCCTTATGCTCTGAATATATAGAGTGCTACAGAAATACTTGCAGCACTACGTGCTGTTTCTTGCAAAACAGAACACTCTATCTAGAATAAGTAATTAGAGCAACTGTGAGGAATAATTATCTGATCTTGAGGCTCCCTAAGTTAATAGTGACATTAACTTTCCCTGTCTGTGAATTTTTTTTCTATTGTTACTTAGCAAGGGAGACAAAGGATAAATATTCAAAAGGGATAAAAAGGTAAGATACAAAGTCCGTCAGGAAACAACTGCACCAAGGTCAATACCTACAGAGAAAAACTGTTTTAAAAGCTAGTATATTCTGGGTTTGCAACCCTGCTTTTGCATTCTTATTTCTTTGTCTAGATTTGTGCGGAATCTGCATCTGGAACATAAAATGTGCTGTTGAATAAAGCTGCAATGAAGCCCTCCCCAGAGCGTGGCGAGAGCGCCCAGGGGCTGAGCGCCCTGCTCCGCGAGCCCCTTCTCCTGGGCCTCCCCTGTTCATCTCACACACACCCCTCATCTTGCTGCGGTATGATCTGCCAGGGCAGAGCTTGTGTCCCAAGGGGGAGCAAAACACAGGGAATAACACAGCATTCAATACAAATATGGCTGGATTGACGCTTCTTTCTAGTCTTACTCAAATGGTTATGTCAATGTACATACACTCACTTTATATCGTACATTCCAGTGACCTTAAAAATCCTATCGCCTACCTCTTCTCATCCTAGGACTTTACAGTCTTAACAACATTTCAACATAGATGGGTTTTGCTTACTTTATTTTTTTTACTCAAAAATACAGCTAGCGCTATTTGATAATGTCAAATTAGATTCCTATCCCTCAGCTTATCCTGTTGAGGGATAACGCTGTGTTTCTAGAAGCCCCAACTGCCTTCAACGAGATGTGAAAATTCAGAACACGTGAGGAACGAGGTGCAAGATCAGTCTTACAAAGAGCTCACATTACGCTCTATTTTTAAACAGATTATTCTTGCTAAATGGATGTATACAAACCTAGGCAAGATGTAAACAGGGGCTTACAAAATGGTTCCATCATCTTACAGCTATTTACTTAGCTTACATTTGTTTCTGCTCAGCTACTTTCAATGCATGATGTTCTGTGCCTTCAAAAATGCTTTTTAAGAACTGCCCACTCCACAAATCCCAGCCTACTTCCCTCTCAATCACCTAGAACAGCACAAGCAGTTCAATATTCAGTATTTATCCTAGTGGTTCCAAGAGTCTCAGATTGCCTAAAAATAACTTCAGTAACTATGATGATGCTGTAGTAGTTTTAAAATCACTTACAATTAAACTACAAAATATCAGTTTCTGATAAATAACAAGTAATCACTGCATTGTCTGTCTGCAGAATTTAGCTTTACATCATCCAAGACTAGCACCACGCTATTTGGAATAAACACAATGCCTAATACTGCCATACTCTATCAGAAAGTATTACAGATTTTTATTCTGTGCCATCCTGAGTCTAGTGATTTTAGCGGATTAGCAATTCTCATGTGTTAGGGCTAAATTCAAAGTGAAACTGCTAACGAGAAGCAGATATGATTTCTCGTACAATTAAGAATTCTATTAAATTCAGTTCCCTCTTCCATGTCTAAATCTGATTAACGTTACTGTTGTTCCCCACTTCTCACAATGTATTATGTACAACAACAAAATACTAAATTCCACCTAAGTTTTATGTACTAAACCCAGTCCTGCTAATGCAGGACAAGAGGACTGAGCAGCTCATTTAACAGAAGTGTAACAAAAGCCAAAGGCTATCTCATGTAGCCCTGCAAACTACAAATGTTGTAAGCCTCCTTTTAACTACTCCTATTTAATTTTGCTTATTCACCTTCCATTTTCAGGCAAACTCATACCTACAATTTGTAAGAATCCCAATACTCAAATGTTGGGAATGATTTAAGTATCCATGACGGCTATGAACGTTGCTGGCTCACAGGTTTGCAAGTTCAGCATGCTGTTTGCCCGAACACCTTCTTTAACGTCACAAATATTTTTTCCTCTTCAAATTTCTATAAGAGAAATTTTCAGAAACCACTCTTCACGTGCAATTTCACAGCCTTCAATGTGACAAAAAGCTAAGTTTCTCCTTCCTTCTGTTCAGCCTCAGAAACTCTCTTCCAAGCATATCCTGAACTACTCAATAGTGTAACTGTAGAGCTTTCAACATTAGCTCTTTGCAAAACAGAAAACATAAAACCAATTTCTTCTAAAGCACAATTCACCATAGCCCAAGAAGGCTCTGCTCTGTGCTGGGCTGCTGAGTCACCCCTGCCTTCCTGGGCAGGCTCCAGAAGGTTGCTTTGACAAGCAGCATGCAGAACACCTGAAAAGCCTGATGAAAGCAATTGAAGGGGAATATAAAAACAAGAAAGAGCAAGACAAAGGCTTCTAAAAGCACTATGTTTTTTCCCTACAGGTAAGCCAAATTTTATAGTGTTTTGCTTTCATTATTTTTCATTATTAAATCTACCAAAAAAAGACCCTTTTTGTTTTCAGCAAAATCTAGTCATTTTCTTCAGATTTCAGAAAAAGCATAAGGAAAATACAATTCTGTTTTCTTATAAATCAAGTATTAATAATCTTTCTTGTGGTCCCTATTAAGGTGGTTCTGATTAACTCAAGCTCAGTATTATTTTACAACTAGTTTGCAGACCTGCATAAAACAATGGTTAGGAAACAGAAAACAACTGAAGATTGAGCACAGTATCAATGCTCTCACCTGACAAGAAACATAATTAAATCCGTTCTGGATAATAAATCCCCCTAACTCAGTTACTTCTCCATTCTAACACGCATTCTATAAAGAACTAGTCCTTTTACCCTGTTTCCACTATATCCTTACGTATTGAGTTGTTTCTGAAATAGCTAGAATCCTGTTTTCTATGTGTTGATTTCAGGAGACACTGGTTCTTGGAGAAATGGATTGGAGAGGAGAGAGGTGAAAAATAAATAAATAAATGCACAAAAGCAGCCTGTCTACAGAAAAAGCTTTATTCCTAATATCTATGTATATGTGATTCACTTCCACACAATACTGCAACCATTGTCTCAAGACTTTGAGTTCATAAAAGGATATTTAAGAAAAACATAGTAAAAATGAACTATTTTATGTACTAATTTCAGTTGATTTACAATATTGATTGTAAAGGGTTATTCTTATCATAAAATGTATTTTGAGAAAAAGGCATCGAAAAATTCATTTCAATACAATTGCCTACCACAGCCAGCAAATTCAAACAAAAGCCTCTTATTTTTAGCTTTCAGTAAAAGCAAAATTATTTTTTCTTTTGATCATGTCTGTAATGCTGCCTAAACTTTGTTTAAAGAAAGCCAAAACTATGCATCTATAAACAGTGTTGTGGCAGGCATAAACTTAAGTTGCAGTGAATCATATTTGACGTAAGTTTTTCGAGTTCACGAAAGCAAAAGTGACCAAGTTTGACTTCCTTGTTAAAATGGATTTTCCAGTCCAGACCCGAAAGCTGTGAGCCAGTGCGTGCGGTGCCTGTTCTGCGTTGTGCAGACCCTGACACAAGATGCTTAGTCATACTCCAGATATTATAAGCAGCTCAATCTGAAACACGTGCTTAGCATTCCAGGGACTTTCATTTTACTGCAGTGGCCAGACATAAAAGATGCATTGTTTTGGGGTGCCTTAGACTTGCTTAAAAACTTGTCGTAAGAATATTTTTGCAACCGAAGAGTATTTTTAGCTGCAACAAAGTATGTTATCTATTAATAAAAATAATGCAATCAATAAAATTAAGCCTGCTTTCTGCAAGCAAGTTAAGATGGTTTTCTAAGTAAATGTCAGATTTGCTGTGGTGAAAAGAAAATGCCATGGGGATCACAATAAAATTTGTGTTAGACGGCTTCTGGGGAAAAAAAAGTTGCTAGGAAATTACAGAAATGACAAATACCAGCTAATTATGACTGAGCAGAGAAGAGATAGGGCAGAACTAAAAAGCTATTCCAGGTTGTGTTCTACCCTTTCTGTTCTCAGTCAGTAAAATCACTAAGGAGCATTTCAGAATATTTCAGAATTTCAGAATATTTCAGAATATTTAAGGTTGGAAGGGACCTCTACAGATCATCTAGTCCAACCTTCCTGCTCAAGCAGGCACACCTAGAGCACGTGGCACAGGGTGGCATCCAGGCGGGTTTTGAAGACCTCCAGAGAAGGAGACTCCACAACCTCCCTGGGCAGCCTGTTCCACTGCTCTGTCACCCTAACAGTAAAGAAGTTCCTCCTCACCTGGAGACGGAACTTCCTGTGTTCCAGCTTGTGGCCATTACCCCTCGTCCTATCGCTGGCCACCAGTGAGAACAGCCTGTCCCCTTCCTCCCTGCATTCTCCCTTCCTGAACTTATACATATTAATCATATCCCCTCTGAGCCGTCTCTTCTCCAGAGAAAACAGGCCCAGCTCGCTCAGCCTCTCTTCATACGAGAGATGTTCCATTCCCTTAATCATCCTGGTTGCCCTTCTCTGGACCCTCTCCAGAAGCTCCACGTCTCTCCTATACTGGGGTGCCCAGAACTGAACACAGTACTCCAGGTGCGGCCTCACCAGAGCTGAGTAGAGGGGCAGAATCACCTCCCTTGACCTGCTGGCAACGCTCCTCCTGATGCAGGCCAGGATGCCATTGGCCTTCTTGGCCACGAGGGCACACATTTCCCTCATCTCACTGTTAATAGTGTAGCTTTTTCAACTGAAATTGTATCTTCCAAAGAGAAATGATATCTTACCAAGCTATTTAAATAATGGTACTCAATTATTCTATTTAAATTCAGATGATGTGTGCATTGTTCTCTGGCAGCCAACCAACCAACAAAAAATTTCCCTTGAATTCATCACTATCTATGGCTTCCGTCTGTTTTAGTTCATCAAACATAAAACTTGGGGAATTTTCATTCCAAGTATATGATGGTGAAACTTTTCTAAAAATTGTCTGTAGACTGACAACACACACTCCTAACTATGAAACCTTCTCTGAGGTTTTCAGAAGTTCACATATGTGGAAATGTGGAAACAAATAATTTTAAAATCTTAAAGCTTTGTCTTGCTTTTTTCTCACTAAAAGCTATTACTGGGAAAAATATTTTTTCCCATCTATCATAATGAATTGAATGAAAGTAAAACTGGGTCTTCTCCGTGTTCTCTGTGCTCCTGAAAACTCTTATGCATTATAAAAGCAAAATGAAAACAGGGACATTGCTTCCTGAAGTACCTGTCATGTTAGTCTGCACAGGAAAATGCAAGAACTGATTGTTTTTTGTGAATGTGAGAGGTGCTAATGACCATCTATCACAATAAAAGATCTGAATTCTCTAATTTCCTGCCTATCAGCAGCTTAAACTTTTAATTTCCTTGCTTACAGTAGGATTTTGGTTTAGATAAAATTATGACCCACCACCTGAATGTATTAAACTGAAGCAGCAGGGGTTTCAAAAATGAACGATCTGACTAGTTACCTTCTGTCTGATGACATACTATGCTTTTAGACCATAGTAGTTACCACTAAGTTAACTGTCTAGACTTCGATCTTTTTGTTTTACTTAGTATTGTTTTGTAGACGTTCATAAAGGGCAGAAAATGAATTTAGTCATGAACTTAAATGATAACTTGTTAAAGCTGGAATTCTCTGTAGCTATCAAGAAATTGGAGATTTTATTTAAAAACATCTGAGAACATTAATTTCCACTTCTGCTCTAAAGAAGTGGAATATTACCTGGCTAACTATTTTTTATCTATTTAGTGGTGTTTTGTAGGCATTTTCAGCATTACAAAAAGAAACCCTTCGTCTTCACAGTGTAAATCTTAGAATATTGTTATGTATTATCTGAATACAAGAGGTCTTCCAATTGACTACGTTATCTCGAGAGCACCAGACCCTAGTGAAGAGTTTCTCAGTAGTAAAAGAGATGCCTTTACATATTAGTATAATGTATATTATATCAAAGGACCTCTAGAAAGGGAGGTAAATAAGTATATGAAAATAAGTGTAATTTATTTGAATCCTTTTAAAATTGAGATATACTTGCTGCATAGCAAAAATAATAATAAGTCTAAAGTCTCCCAAAATTTTAAAGTCAGACTATGTTTACCTAATATTAATACCACAAATAAAAGGGCATTTGATCAGGTCAAATAAATGGGCTTGGATTCCTGACCCCCAAATTCAAGGGTAAAAATCTGTTAGAGAATGAGTATGGAAAAACATGAGTTACTGCACAGTGAATGCCCAAGTTGAAAGTGAAGTCCACAAATAATAGCTGTATGATGCTTACTGTTGTGGCCAAATAATTTCAGTAAAGCACAGAAATTCAAAAGAAATTAGGATTTTAAAGCATACTTCTAGATTATTGTTAAGGACAATTTATACAAAATACGTCCTCTAGAATCTGAAAAATTTTTACAAGGATGGGATTTGTCAGTAAACTTTCTTTTCAGCTTTCATTGCAAAGACAGAACAATTATTAGGCTAATGAACACTGGTGGCTGTTTGGTTCCCCCTCAATCCCTTTTGGTGAGCTCCAACGTATCAGTGTCTTCACAAACTGCAGGAAAACTTGGGGCAGCAGCTGAGTTGATTTCAGATGAACCTAACTGTGGATTTCAACGGGGGTGAGGGAAGGGAGGGCTGGAGAAACATGGAGAATATACTGTTTTAAACACCTATAAACAAATATTTTCAATAACATACATATTCAGAATAACCTTTCATACTGGTTGAGAAAATAACTCATTTGCTATTTTAATACGAACCTAGGATCTAAGTCAACAATCAATGCTAATGAAAATATGCAGAATGGGTGACCCTTTTTGCTTTATTTAGCATAATAACATACCTTTAAGTGGATCATGCTCTGCTCTCATAATGTCAATAAGGGAGTTTTCCAAAGAGTGCATATTCAGACTGTCATACATTCTATTTCGATCCTAAAAGAGAACAAAATCCTTAGTATTGGAATACAAAAACTGTACTTAGTAACAGGAAGCTTCATAGGAAGACAAAGGCGCCTTCCAAAGGCTTTACACTCAGAAGGACAGTGACACAAAAGCTTACAATATCTGTATTAACAGTAAATATAATAGCATCCAAATATAAAGCTGGAGATGCACAGTGAAAACCCTTCTGTATGTGCACTTTGATAGCCTGTGTCTGCCTGTTTTCCTCAGAACTGCCCACATCGGTTTGAGCGACCCACTGCAGAGCTGAACATTTGTGTTTTCGATGAGGGGGACTAGTGTCTGCAGGAGTTCAACTGTGGTTCCTGAAGGAGCTCAAGGGCCTGAGGTGGGGAACGGCTGGAGGAGACACACCGTCGCCCCATCGGGGACACCCTGTTTTCCTGGTGTTTGGGTGGGCATTTTGCCTGGGTTTCTAGACCCGCCTGTTGAGACTGTGCTGTTTTCTGAGCGATCTGCATATGAAGACTTTATTTACACATGGGCAACACTAATTGTTTAAAAGTCAGAAAACTGAAAGGGGAAAAAAGCTTACTAATGAATTATTGGCCTATTATAAATTTTTGAAAGTGTGAATAAAAGTTATGAAAACTTATCCTGTGGGTGTTTTTTAATTTTCAGCTAAGGCATTTTCTTTGTTTTCTAATGTCTTTAAGTTGAAGGAAGGTGGGGGGAGAAAAAAAAGACTACCTAACTTTGGTCTTTCTGCAATGCCTTCAGAAACCCAAAGCACCCAAAGTAGTTGCACTGCTTTCTGGCTGGACTTTATCTCACTTAAAGCCATTTTGTAACTATGCACAAAGCATCTGACTCCTGGTCCCCCTCATAATTTTCCCTGGCAATTCAGCAGGACACAGATTCATTTCAAACTACATCAATTGGCAGGCAGGTATTCTTCAGGATTTGGAAGGGAAACAAACTCTGAAATAGATCTCTCCTGAGTCAGAAACATGACTTAGGAACTCCTCTGCAAAACAATCCACGATGAAACAAGACTTTGTTTTAATCTCCTGTGGAAAGCTTAGTTAACCTGATACATCAGAGTGAAGATGGAAAATTCTCCTTTTCAGCTATGTCCCATAAAGCAAAAAAAGGAGGAAAAAAAAAAAAGGAGCAGCTTCTTATAAATAATCATAAATAATCAACTATATTTATTCACTACAAACCTTCATGTAAGGTAAATGAAAAGCTTGGAGGAGAGAGGGAAAGCAAAAAGAAAGGCACCTCCCTTTCCTTTCGATTCTAACATACACCACACTAGGTGCTGCAGAAGCTCTTTTAGCTATCTTCAACGTGGTTTGAGTGCCAACAAGGCTTCAATACTACTGTAGTTCATAGCTACCTATTTTGGAACTACTTTCATTTCATTCAGCCATGTAGGTGTCCTTAGGAGCAGCAAAATGAAACTGAAGTGCCTCTAAATGGCTTCCGTGCCCTTGCAGAGTGGTTTCTCAGCAGCTTCTGAGAGAGCACCCTGTTTGCCATCTCAAACTTGCCTTCTATAAAAGGTGTGAGCAGCAGCAAAGCTGGATGTGTTATCTGATTGTGAGAGGCAATTCGGTCCCTTAGCATTCAGAATTAATCTCATCATAATGTTTAATGCAGTCTCAGATTTTGCTGAAGTCACTATCTGCTGGTTAGGAGCCTCTCTGCAAAAAAAACCCAGTGCTGAGTGAAGTGAAGATGAAATCATTGCTACCTCTTCAGCTGATGGGAAAAAGAACTACTACAGGTACAAACTGGGCAAACAAGATGAACTGTGTATGTGACACCTCATCTTTGTTATATGGACTCATTTAGTTAACATTTATTATTATTAGCCTTGCTACAGTCATATTTATTAAGATGACAAATGAATCTCTTACGGAAACCTCTATGGAAAGGGATTATTATTCTGGTCTTAACTTTGCTCTAGAGAACAGAAGAGGTGAGAAAGGGCAACGCGGCAGAAAATCCAGCTCATGGTCACAGATGTTCTTCAGAAATGCAAAAGGAAATCATATATAATATACGCTTGTGAATCCTTTGCAAGCTGCTCCACTGACTAACACAGTGCAAAACTAAACCTCACCCTTACATCCTTCTATTTTGCAAACTTTGTGTTCTTGTCCAGAAAGTCCTTGCGTTGATTGAAGAACTTTTCCCATCCTCCTCTTCACACTTAGCAGTTCATATCTATAAAGCTGAAAAAATGTTGCTTCTCTGAACTATTACCTCACCTCTAGCTGTGAAAAGACATAACAGCCATGCACTATACAATATAAAAACTCTGTGAATACACTAAAACAAAGGATTGAAATAAATAGGGAAAATGTATTCTGCCATCCAACCATGCAAATTTCCACTCTTCGCTCATGAGTCAAACTAATATTTAGTCCTTAAAATTTTTAAAGTCTATTCCAGCTCACATGGAACTATCAAAAACATAATGAATAAAATAAAGCAAAGTTGTCTGAAATTACACAAAATTCTCCAAAGGACTAAGTGGTTCTCTGGGTAGAAAGCCACTTTTAAACCTTTGTGCAAGTAGGACATACAAGGGTAAAGCAAATATGTGCATAGCATCTTTAAAAAGCACAGAAATAGTCTATGCAATTGCAAACCTTGCCCTTGAAAGGAGAACCTGGAAATACTTGAGTAATGTAGGCCACATCAGCAAAGATTTTCTGTAAGTTCTTTGAAGGAATAAACCTACAATGCTCTACAAGAGGACAGATCCATCAAAGCATGATCAACTCAAGTGACTTGCACTGTCATTCTTTTCCTCATCTTGGGGCAAGCACCAGAAGTGCTACTGCTGAACATGGTGGTTTTGATGTCCAAGAACTGCTGAAGTTTGTCACACTTTCTGAAATAATGAGCCTAAAGCTAACGGGTACTACAAAGAGACTGATACATCATGTAGAGTAACTCTTGTACCATCCTCACTCCAAAAAGCCTCTTTTGTCAAGAGTGAACTCGTGCAAAATGTTTTGCATTTTCCGCAGCTCTGTGGCTCATCAATCCTCTGTTAAGACTCACAAAAACCGTGGGGGTGTCAGAAGGTCCATTTCTCAGTGGAATGTCACAACAAGATGTTAAAGTCTCTCCCAGAGCTGATGAGGCCAACTTCTCCTAAGCACTGAATATTCCTCTATTAAGTTTTCTTTGCTTTTTAACTGCAGAAATGTTTGAATCCCGCTTGACCTACCTCAGTTCATATCTGTATTAATGTATCACTGAAAGTGAAGGGAGGTTTTTCTTTTTACAGAGTTCGGGTACATTACTTGGTTATGGTTGTCAGGACAACCTGAAGTTGTAAGAAAGCTTACAGAGAGTAAGCTTATGTCTGTATTTTTAGAAATATACAACCCAGAGGAAGCCCAGGCTTCCAGTAGTCCAAGCTTTTTGTCTTTTTTTTCTTTGAACAACCTCATACAAGTTACATTTAGTATAATTCAGAAGACTTATGCTCTCCTCCCCAATCTAAATAATGCACAGTGAAGGGGAAGAGGAGCAGCTTTTTCTGAAGAGCCAATCTCAGCATTATATTGTTGGATAAATAACTGTTCTTGGATTAATGTATGTAGGATTTCTAAATATGTCACATAATTTATGCAAAGGCCATCCTGTTTGTCCATCTGTAGATCCTCAATGCAATCACTGCTCTTAAAGCTTCATACTGTCATTTACGCATAAAGCAAATGTATGGTTGGAATCTATTAAATAAGAAATTCTGCTAAGCTCTAAGCACAAATGTTCAAAAATAATGTTCATAGTTAAGCAGCTCAACACATTTTAATTAAAGCACATGCTTTAAGATGCCAATCTTGAAAAATACTTGAGGTAAATTAGAATTTTAACTCTGTATTAAATTTGCTAAATGTCTTCATGCAAATGTAAATATCTTTAAGACACATTCCTTTACGTGTCCCTTGATATTCTGAAGATATATACCATAATTTTATTAAGTAAACCAGTTTTGCAGGGCAGTGGTGGTGGGTATGACTTACAGGCAAGCTATTTGCCATCTACGCAGCATGTACTTTGCTGCATGCAAGAAAGACTTTAACTGTCAACTTGTTGAACTGACAAAAATCTTTTAAAAGCAGAGATAAAGAAACTTTTTCATCATTTCCCAAGCTAAATGTTAAAAAATTGTTTTTGTTCCTCTTCAAAATGATCTGAATTGAAATGACTAGAATGCAAAAGCTGTTTTAACAAAAAACAGAAGTTTTCACAGCTGACAAGTACCTGAATTGCCACTCAACTGAACTAACAGTGGCAATAATATCCTAACAATAAGGACATTATACACTCTACAATATCACCCTCACTAGCATCTAAGCCTTAAGTTGTTCTTATTTTAGTGAACGATGTATATTTTAATCGTAAGCACCTTGTTGTAACTAGTGTCAATGAGAAACTTGAGATTTATTATAATTAAGGGCTATAATAAAAAACAACGAGGGAGCCTTCAAGAGACACATGAAAACCGTTTAGTTGCTTTACATGGCATCAGAATACCTATAAGCAGCAATATCTGGTAAATAACTGAGGAGAGTCATCCTGACAGCAAAAATCTATTAAAATTAAGATGATTCCATCAGCTATGTAAGCTAGACAAATTCAGTCTAAAATGGACTTAGAACAGGTGCTGTGGCAAAAGCCCATCTACTTCCCTGTTGTATACGTGTAAAAAGGAAAAGAGAACAACACCTTCTCAACAGCTTTCCCTGCATCTATACTGAGTCCTTGGATTTAAGAATATGCATTCACAACCTGGACGCAAGCCAGAGACATTACAAAGATGATTAAAGGCTTGGCAGGACTGACTTAAGGGGCAAGTCCAGAAGGCCAATGTATGAATGGCTTAGGCAAAATACTGAAAAGAATAAGTTGGACATTTGAAGGAGAAGTTGCTATTCAAGACTTTTTTAACTCTTAATTCTCCTCCCAGAAATTGAGAAGTGTCTGTACAGTCCTGAGCATTTAAAAGCACACTCATCAGAGGAAGCTTTTGGATAAATTTTAAGTGAGAATGCATTTATTTTAACTGAGAGAAAACTGTATGCATGGAGATAATGCTACTTGGCATACGCAGTTGCTCTACTAGCCCGGCTGAAAATATTCTATTGATTTTTTTCACTCTAATCCTGGCTTGTGTTAGAGAGCAAACAGCACATCCAAAGCATATTTTAAGGTTAGGTGAGAATTCTTAGTTCAAAAAAAAAAGAGTCATTGAGACATTTGTATCGTAAAACCACCCCTCCACACCAAATTTCAACCAATTCGTTGCTTTCATCATACGTAACCAGTCTCACATAATCTACATTAGACAACCTGAAGACACTGCTCTGCTGCAGATACTCTATCAGTAAAATGAACTGGTGCAACCTAGCTTATAATTCAGTGTTTGGGCAACTAAATAAATCTCACGACTAAGGGCACTTAGCAACTAGATACTTCCAATCTTCAAGTTTAGCATGAGCTGCCAAGCACTCAGCACTTCTGGAAAAAAACAGGCCACCTATTTAGGTGTCTAAATATGGCATTAAGAACTTAACTTTAGCAACTTACTCTCCTTGCAGTCTTGGTTGGTATGTTTATCAGCTAGATTAGTCATTTAAAATATTTAAAGACACGTTTATTAAACTGCCTTAAAAACAGTATCTTGAGAATCCAAAATTCTCTGAATGGCACTGCCTGTAACAACATGACAGCAGTTTAGATTAAATACTTAAAATTCTGCTTCGCAACATATGTTAGTTTTAAAAACTCATGTTTCATTTTGGAAGTGTTTTGTTTTAGTTGGAAGCTTTAGTGCCATTTCAAAAATAAGCAGAAAAAAAATATATATTTCTAAGAGATTGTGCCTTCCTGTGCAAGTCACCAGCCGGAGGCCTATGTTCCAATACAGAAAAATAAAGCTGAGCCTTTAGAAGGGCAGACATTGTGCGTACTGTTTGTTTGAACAAACAGGAAGGACAAATCAAGGTGAAAAACACCCGGACATGCAATGTATTTCCTGAACTCAAAAGAAACCCAGAAACGAAATTCATATTTGTTTTAATAGAAGGTAGTGTGTTTCACTAGAATGAAAATACAGTTAAATACTGAACCTTATTATTAAGGTGTTACAGTAGCTTTTAATATACTAGTTTGCAAGATGATAAGAACATTAAACTTAGTAATCAAAATTCAAATAGGTTTAGCAGTCACTGCAATTTAAGAATATATTAGAAATGGTTAATTATTTCCCTCATCCAAAGCATGTTAATGAAAAAACATGAATATATAAAACAATGACTTCCCCACTTTGTTTTGGTCATGGAAATGCCTAAAGCAAGTTTTTTGGAAATGAATGGAGAGATCTGTATCTAGGATTAGAAATGTATTTTTATCTTTTCGCTGTATGCTCTCTATTTATTTATTCATTACTTGAGATCATGGAATAGAAGAGAACAATACACAGCTTGTCTGATTTCTTGATGGGTAATTTAAGTGCCTAGCTGGAAGATTAGGGACTGCGTAAGGTCAGTTGTGACAGGTACGTTCTTCTAAAGTATGAGATTATCTAAATAAGAAGCCTAGATTCTAAGGTCAGTGAAATAGGCTCTTGTATTAAATTCTTAAGTTAGATGGTGCGAACGTCTGCCATGATTTAACTATTCCTTAATGTTTCCAGTAAAAAGCTATACTTGCTTAAATTAAACATCTATAAGGACAGAAGCAGTATGGCACAGATAAAACTTGTACATACAGTTTCGTCTATAAAGGGGCTTTAATCATGTTTGCCGTCCTAAAGACCTAAAGGGGAAAAAAGTCTCCTACAAATATTCACACAAGTAAAATTTGACTATTGGCTTGCCTCTGCTCACAATTAAACTGGTATTGCCATGACGTGTGTTTAACTTTATTCAAAAAGAAAAAAAGAAATCTTGTGCTCTGGAAGATTCCTCTGAAAGATGTCCTTCAGAACCGATAAAAGCAAAAGCAGCTTTACTGCTGCTAACGTGGCCACTGTGAGCACAACTTCAGAGGGGTATGTTTCAGTTTTAACTGTAAAGAACAAAATCTGCTTTCATCCTTTCAAGCAACCCACATAATGACTTACTCTTATCAGCAATGGCATTTATTGTTACTGGTAGATTAGTTTAACACCAAGCAATATTATTTTCACCAGAGTTAATGTCAGTTCTATATTGTGGACCAGCCATCAGTGCGAACACCACGGATAAAGCTGCAAAGGGATAGAAAAGCTCTGAATTTGAGCGTGATGCCTCTGTCTCTTGTTTACATCAGGTACATGTTTTAGAGCATCTGGTTGGGCAGATCATTGTGTTGAATGTCATTCAGGCTTTTTTGCAAAAAACACATGAATTTCAAAATTAGTTAGCAGAGTATTAATGACCTGCAGAAAGCTAGTCAGTGAGGGCACTGTACTGTTCCCATTTTCTAAACTCGAAACAGTTGAAGGTTGGAGGACGAGTGCTGTAGCATATCCCGTACAAAATAACTACTGCATTTTAAAACAACAATTTGTGATCACATGGAAAAGAAATCTGCAAGCCCGGGAATGCTGCATACATGGCCTATAGACATGCTAAGATGTGATCACTCCGTGGAAGCCCTGAAAGAAAAAGCCAATTTCCACGTACACATAAATGCTTTCAAATAAGACTTTTAAACTGCCCAACTGTAATGACCAGTATTCTTGAATTTCTTCTGAAATCGCTACTGTATCTTTAAGAATCCTCAATCTAAATACCTCAACCTTTTATGGAAGGAGAAAGCACAGTATGAATTAACTAGATGGGTGTTTGACAGCATTGCAATTGCCAACCTAAGTCCTGATGAAAAGAAGCATGAGCTCTAAACTCCATCTCAACTTCTTCCCTGTGACTCTTAAAATATAGCAGTCACAAGGAATTAACCGTTTAATGATAGGATGGCAACTGAAAAATCAAAACAAATTCAACGTAGCAACATAATTTAAGGAAACATCCTGTGTTTCCACAATGGCAGGAGATAATAATGCAAGTTCTTAAATCAGAATATTTTTACTGTGTTCTGTAACTTTGGCTTTATATATGCTGTGAAGATTTAAACACAGATAGATCTATAACACAAATACCTAAAGACAAATAACTCTAATTGATTGCCCTGGTGCTCACAGACGAGACCAATTAAAAAATGGTACATATTCACTATTTCTCTATGATACTATATTAAAAAAAAAAAGTAACTATCATAGGGTTCAATTTCAAGGACTTTTTCTACCCTACCGTGTATGACTTAACAGTGAATTAGAAATTATTTTGATTGTACAGTATTCTAGCTAGAATGCAAAAGATTTTGCACAGATCAGGAAACAAATTCTTCTACACTGGATGACAACTGTAAAAGCTCTTGAAGGTCCAAACAGTCATACCAGCCTGCAAAGCATACTGAACGAATTTGTATATTAGAGACTTGTGCCTAACTGTATATGAATTCCAAGGTATGCGTCACTGCAGCTTCAGTGTATGATGGCATTTGTACCTTTAACTCAGGTCTTTAGGTTAATGTGTTTGTACATTGCCTCAATGTTAATTTGAAGTGTTCTTGGAGTTCTTTTCTGCAAAATATAAGCTATGTGTAATCTCTTCTTTAATAGTTCAAGACGAATACATAAATAATGTCATCTTTTTCTCTCCATCTTTTTGCCCAAGCAAAAATTATTCAATGATATTTCAATTAGCAAGGCTACTTCATAGAAAAGGTCTTCACAGAACATGCAAAGCCTGTTAGAGGCTTTGGTGGATCAGCTCTGGTGGACACACTGGCAGTACAATTCAGCTGTGCACAAAATCGTCATCAGCCTTGTGTATATTGTAGAGCTCACTGGGTTAAAAGTGATACATGGTCATTTGTGCCTAAAACATAGAAAAAAACGGTCCTACAGAGCACGTTTTTGCCACTGTTGTAGCTTTCTTGACACAGCTGCACTGAGATTAGCTTGCTTATTGATGCAAATACAGCTGTTGAGAGTCCATGACAACCATAACAAACCAAAGTCTAGGTTACTCAGTGCGAAACCTTACCAAAGCAGCTGTAATATCATTTCTGGAGATAAAAATCATTGTTATTATTTTCCTTCTGTATTATTTTCTCCCTTTTTCTCTTTTTCCTGTAACTCAGTGTGAGACAAAAGAAGGTGCCATAGGAATACGGGAAAACTAATGTACAAAATTCAGGAAACAATCTGCTATCGACTTTAAAATACATCATTTTAAAAAATAAGTTGTCTAGGATTTTTGGATTAAAACAAAACGCTAGATACAATGGTTATTGATTTGGGGATTCAAACCTAGAAGGTATCTCCTGCCAAGAAATAATATGGCTAAATAAATGCAGAGTGAAATAGAAAATAAACCATTTTACCAACAGGTACCTGAGGTCCGAGTTAAGTGACTTGCCTAAAGTCACATATGAAGTCACTGGCAAAACTGAGGAGTTGAGCCCAGCTCTTAAGCTTTAAGCCACACTTCCTCCTGTTTAATATTTCTAAATCACAGGGCTTCCAGCCAAAATATAAGAGTCAAAAGCTGCTAGAAGGAAAGGGGAGGAAGAAAAAAAAAAGAAAAAAAAACAACACTAACATGTGAATGTCAGACTAGAATATTAATAAAAGACTAAGATGACAAAGACTCAGAGCTGTTTGCAGAAGTTTTTAGCAACACCTCTGAACAAGGACACGTGCACAACAAAATCCTGAGCTTAGAGGGCTTTAGAAGCATACATGCACTTTCCTAGGGAGCTGGGAAAATACTTGCTAGATTAAGCATATTTTGCTCCTCTACTACCGTGTCAGCAGCTACGTTCCTATCTTTTCTGACAGTCAGTATTTTGTGTTAACTACAAGAATTATACAATGATGAATACATACATTCAAAATATTGGTGTTAGTTACAATTTAGGATTCAAACTTAATATACAAATATGCGCTTTTCCAACCTAACAACGGGACAGTACTGACTGTTTAATGTTTCTTTATGTTAGATAAAGCCAAAATGCTATGCAAGGTTCTTTAAAAGTGCACCAGTTACATACATCCTTACCTGTAAGGGAAGGAGAGTATTACTGTTGTTGTCAGTTCGGAAAACGTTATCTTCAATCCACGATTTTGGTGTCAATGATGGAGTGGAGCGAGTGAATTTAGGAGGAGCTATGACATTACCAGAAAAGGGCTTCTTCAAAGGAGAGATCTGGTTCATAGTTCCTGGAATTCCCATGTTTCCAGTTCTGCGATGGTCTCTGCCATGCATTCCTCCCCAGGATATATTTCCTGTGCTCCAACCACTACTCTGATTGCTCCAGGGCGACTGCTTCAGAAGAGGCTAAAAAGAAAGATTCATCCACATTATTTTCAAAATATATGACTGCTTTTGCTAAGTTTAAAAAAAATGGAAAATTAATGCTCAGATTTCTATAAGTGATATTTTACTAATAATGTATAAATTACTGAGTTAAGAAAGAAAACTCAATACAGAATCATACTCCCCCCACATACATATGCTAAAAAAAAAAATCAGTATTTGGTTTTAGATCTTCATTATTTCAAATTCACTCAAATTTAGATTTTCATTTTAGTATTAAGTAGGATTGTTTTTTTACTTATGTTGTAAAACATTTCCACAACTAAAGCTGTCACAAAAAGGTTAAAGACATTTAATCAAACTGGTATGATACTGTTATAGATAGGTTGCCTTAAAAAAAAAAAAAAAAGTTTTTTTAAGGAGGTGGTCACTTTTTTTTATTATTTAGGAAAATGGGAATAGTGAGAGGAAATTTAGAAAATTACTCTTCAGACACTAGATTTTTCTCCTTACAATATTTTTAGTGTCACTTTCTCAGTATTACCATATAAGAGAAAAAAAATCCACCAAACCGACTAGTACAAAGAGAATCTGTTTGAAGAAATAGCTTTACTATTTCCACATTATAATGCATTATTCTGGAGCTATTGCTCAAATATTTCATCAGTAATGAACAGGGCTGTCTGTGGAAATCTTCAAGGGTAGAATCTGTTCTTTTGTTGCTGTCGGAGGACTTCTTTCTCATTTAGGAGGAGCGAGAAGCATTTCTGTATCTAACAAGCTCACGCTTCCCAATCTGAAAATGTAAGCTCTCTTTAGAACAAAGATTTTACAGGATTAAGAGTTTTTATTCCTACCACACAACTTGTGCTAAATAAAGTGACCTACAGTGGTTGTCATACTACCAAGAGGTGGACCCACTGAGCCTGGCTGACAGCAAAGAACAATATTTGTCTTTGCTGCGTTAAAACCTGGCTGCTCTTGGAAATGCTTTTCCCCTAAACGTACAAAGGGGGTGCAGGGGGAGGCTCTCAATTCCGCCCTGCTGTAGAGGCGAAGCACAAACACACCCCGAGCTCAGCCGCAACTAACTCCAGTGACTTAAAAATCTGAAGCACGTCAATACGCTGTGTATAAGATAAGGGCGAACTCCGAAAACACAAAGATAAAAATATAACCCCTCCACCAAAGCAAACAAACAAAATACCCACTGTGACCATTTTTGGTCAAGTAATCGGGCAAGCATCCTATTCTATATAATTACAGATAATTATGTTGTAAAACTTGAATACTTGGGTAGGAATTTTGGGAGAGGCAGGCGCCCTGTTGTGAAACAAACCGTGGCGATAATGCCAAAGCTCCACAAGGCTCTAACGCTGCCTGCGCCGCTGTCACGGCACCGAGTTCACCTGCAACCCTCCACCGGGAGGAAATTCCCGTCTCCTGGTGCCAGCGCTGCCCGGGACAGCCCCCTGCTCGCCACGCATCCGCACCAGCGCTGCGGCAACGTGCGGCGTTAGCCAAATCGGTGCTTTATAAAAATGCGGGATTTGTTAAAATGACAGCGTTTGCTACTAGAATGAAAGAGAGCGGCGAGGCGGCGGCCTGCGCGCCGCGGGCCTTGGCGAGCNGGAGCGGGACGGGGACCCTCCTGCGAGGCCTTCGCGGGCGCGGGGAGGCGGCAGCTGCGGCGCCTCCTCGCCATCCCTGCTCGCAAAGTAACCAACTTGCCCGCTTCCCTCGCGCCTCCCGGCTGCTCGTTGTCTCCACGATGCCCGGACCCGCTGGCGGGCGGGACGCGGACCGGGCTCCGGTTGGGACCGGGCTCCGGTTGGGACCGGGCTCCGGTTCGCGCTGCTGCCCTGCGGCCTCGCTGCGCACGGCGGAGACGGAACCGCTGCCGGCCCCACCGAGTGTCCAGGCACGGCGGGACGGGGCGGGCAGGATTCACCCCGCAGTCCTCGGGGCCGCCCCCACGGGTGACCCCCCACGGCGGCCGTGCCCCGCGGCGCGGCACGAGGGCCCGGGCCCGCCGCACACCCACGCACGGAGCGGCCCGTTTCCAGCCCGCGGGGCCGCCAGGTCCGCGAGCCCCCGCCACGAGGCTCAGCTTCAGAGGGACGGGACGGGAGGCGACGCCAGGAAACGCGTGAAAACGGGTCAGATGCAGGCGGGACACCCTGAGGAGCAGCCACGGCCGGCCCGAAGGGAAGGGGCTCGCGGGCCGGGCCGAACCGGCCCCTCGACGTGGCAGCCCGGGGGCAGCCGCGGGGCCCGGGCGCCTCCTGCCGCCCGGGGGCTCCCCCGCCGCGGCGGCGGGACGGGGAGACCAGGAGGGGCGCAGAGAGGGACGCGAAGCGCGGGCCCCGCGGGCCCCACTCACCCGCCCGGCTCCGCTCCGCTCGGCCCGGCCCGGCCCGGCCGCCGCGGTACCTGGTGGTGGTTGTAGGAGTTCCTCTGCTGCAGGAAGGCGGCGGCCGCCGCCGCTGCCTGGTGTTGGTGCTGGAGCTGCGGGCTCACCGGGGAGCGGCGGTTCTGCTGCTGCTGCGGCGGCTGCGGCGGCTGCTGCTGCTGCTGCTGAGGTAAATTCATCTGCGGCGGCGGCGCGGCGGCCGAGAAGGGGCTGCTGAAGGGCCCGGCGCAGGGCGTGTGGGGAGACACGGGCGAGAAGCTCTGGAAGAAAGCGGGGTTGATCGAAGACGGGATCCCCGGGTAGAAGCTGGTCTCCGACTCGGGGCTGGGCGGCGGCATCGCGCTGATCTGCCCGCCGCCGCTGGAGGCCGGAGGCTGCTGCGTCTGCTGCGGAGGCGGCGACGAGGTCTGCACCGACCAGGGGGTGCCGAAGCCGGGCAGCGGCGGAGGAGGAGGGGAAGCCGCCGAGGAGGAGCCGCCCCCGCTCTGGTGATGGGGGCTGGGGATCTCCGGGCTCTGCAGGCTGCTGAAGCCGGAGCCGAGGCCGCCGGGCAGCAGGGCGCCGGGGCTGCCCAGCAAGTGGCTGTTCGGGGGGGACTCCATGGGGGGCAGCGCGGCTCTCGCCTGCAGGCGAGGAGGCGACGGCGGCGGATTCACGCAGGCGGCGGCGGCCGCCACCCCCACATTGGGGTCGGCGGGCGCCGCTCCGGCCGCGCACGGAGGGCCGATCCGCTCCGCTCCGCCGCGCTCGGCGGGCTCGGCGGCGCCGCGGGGCTGGCGCGGCGCGTAGTCCCCCGGCGGCGGCGGCGGCTCCGGGGGGCGAGCGCTGCGAAGCGGGAGCTGCTGCTGCTGCTGCTGCCTGTGCTCCTGCTGCTGGTACTTGTCAGTGGGGTGGCTGAACTGCTGCTGCTGCTGCGGGGGGTGGTGATGATAGTCTGGGGGGTGGTGGTTATTCAGGGGGTGGCTGCTGCCGAGCTGGGCTGGGCTGCTGAGCGGCGGCGGCTGCTTAAACTCTTTCCTCTTCTGGCTCGGCTGAGGCGGCGGCTGCTGCGGTTGCTGCTTGTTTAAATCCTGGTGGGGGCTGAGACTGGGTTTAAAGTCAGAGGAGGGGTGGCCGGGAGGGGGGTGTCCCGCGGCGGGGCTGCTGCCCAGCCTCTCGCCGCCTGCCCGCTGCTGTGTCACCCCCAGCAGCAGCTCATCCTGCATGTTTGGGTGATGCGCAGCGGCGGCCGCCGGCAGGAACAGGGAGGGCGGCGGCGGCGACGCACCGGACACGCCGCCGCTGCCGGAGGAACCGGTTACAGCGGGCGAGAAGGGGCAGGAGGAGGCGGGAGAGGCGGCGGCCGCTGCCAGGCAGGACAAGGAGCGGGCGTAGCCGCCGCCTCCTGCCCGCAACGGCGCCCCGGGGCCGGCGGGCGCCGTCCCTGGGGGCTCGCGGCCCGGGTCCCCCGGGGCAGAGGGGGCTCCGCAGCCGCGGGGCCGCCTCCCCGCAGCGCCGACGGGACAAAGGCCGCGGGTGCGCGGCGAGGCCGGGGCAGGCGCTGTCGCCCCCGCCTAGAATGGAGCGCTGCTGCGCGCAGCCAGCTCCGCCACGCTCTGGGCAATAAGCGACGCTCTTTTCAGCGTTTTTTCCCCCAAAGGTCATTTACGCCCCGCTCCCCCCCCCGGGTCGGGCAGGCCTCGCTGTCTCACAGGCGGCCCTCGCTAGATGAGCGCGGGCGGCGCCGCACGGCTCCCGCCGCCGCCATGGCGGCCGCTCGCTACACCACCGGGCCGGGCCTGGGCAGGACGGTTCGCGGACCGGCACGACGGAGCTGTCACGGCTCCGCGCAGCGCCGCCGCCCCGCCCCCACTACCAGCGCGGCGCCGGCCGCCACCCGCTTTAAGAACGGCGGAACGTTCGTCACTGCCACGTCACAGTCCCCGCCCCCCTGCCCGCCCGACCTTGGAAATGCGCCGCGGCGCCACGCCCCTCATGAATAATGCATGCAGAGCCCCGCCCCACGGCTCTTGCGCAACGGCCGCGCGCGCCTGGCCGCCGAGTGCGGCGGGCGCGACTACTCGCTGCGGGGGAGGGGGGGAGCTGGGAGCCTTTGAGTGCCGCGCTGTCCTGCCCGCGCGCCCCGCGGGGACGGCGCTGAGCGGCGCCGCGCGGCGGTGTCTGCCAGCACAGCGAACGAAACGGTGCGGCCGCCACGCGCGCTCCCGCCTCAGGACGCGGGCAGCGGGGGCGGCCCGCGCGGTGGTTCCTCCCGCCGCGGGCACGCCGCTCTGCTCCGCCCTGCGGGGAGGGGTGGAGCCGCGCCGCTCATTTGCATTGACGCAGGCGCCTGGGGGCGGGGCCGCGGGGCGGGCGTGGCGCTGGGGGCCCTGGGTGGCTGCGCCCCCTTGGGCTGCTGGGCCTGGGGTGCCCGGTGCAGCAGCGCCTCTATGCCTGTCTGCTTGTTGTGTGCACAAAGCGCACCAAAAACGTTTGATTCAGGGCCCACTGCCATCTCTGGTGATCACGATTTTGTACTGAGGAGAAAACCTTTGTGGGTGCATGTGTTTGGGTATCCATGTGGTTAGCATGGCAACATTTTCTGCATAGAGGAACAGGTTCCGTGTTTACTGTATTTTTGCCTGATTGTTGAGGACAGTCCATTATACTGGAGGCCATTCTGTTCCTTTGCTTTGTAGCCATCTAGACGGTGCTCAAATGCAGACCAGAGCCTACCGATGATGGCACGCTGAGTAAATGCTGCCAGCCAAGTGCGCCCCGCGTAGCCCATCAGCTGCTTCACGGCTGCCGCCCTCCTCATAAACCTCCCTGCGAGCTGCAGACCTGGCAGCACGTGGCTTCGCTGGGAGCGTGTGTCACGCGCCTGCTACCCAGGTGCAGGCCTCAACAGAGCCCGTCCTTTACCCGGGGCGCTCGGAGAGCCGCGGCCCAGGCCGTCTCCTCCGTCCTCTAAGGACAGGCACAGCTACAGCCGGCTGCTGCTTCCACACAGGGCGTAGGAAATCGCCTGGCTGCTGTTGTATCAACAGGCCAGCAGCTCTGCCCGTTCCCTCTGAACTGAGCCCGTTTTCCAGCAGCCGGCCTCTCCTCAGCAGTGGCCATCGACAGAACTAGAGGAAACGGCCACAAAATGAAGCACCAGAAGTTTTGCAGGAACTTAAGGAAAAATTTCTTAACAGTGAGGGTGGCAGAGCCCTGGAACAGGCTGCCCAGGGAGGTTGTGGAGTCTCCTGTGGAGGTCTTCAGAACCTGCCTGGATCCTGCCCTGTGCCACATGCTCTAGGTGACCCTGCGTGTGCAGGGGGTTGGACTAGATGTTCTCTCAAGGTCGCTTCCAACCTTGAGCATTCTGTGATTCTATGATTCTTCCCTCAAAACAGCTACTGTGTTGCCCACGTCTAAGACAGTCTTTTCAAATTGGCTCCAGTACAGGAACACTCAGGGCTTCTGTGTGGGCTTATCTCTACTGTGGTATCTGCCTACCACAATTACAGCTGTAATTTCCAGGTTTATTAAAACAACTTTCAAGGGATGAATCTCATCTAATTTTAACCATGTAAAAATTAAGCATCCACCCTGAATCTTCCTCTACAAACACAAAAGACAGGTGCTACCAAAGGATGATTCATCCTTCCCTAATACAGGCACCTTTAGGGAGAGAAACTTAATCTTTTTCCCTCTGTTGGATTATGAGAAAAGCTTACGGCTTACTGCCGGATCCACGTGTTCTTTGATGCTTCTTGCTCTGGTGACATATGCTCACTGTTTCTTGACTCTAATAAAAATAAGATCAGTTGTACCGAGCCAAACCAAGAGACCTCACAGCCTGTTATAGGAGGCTCCTCTCTTGGTGTATGTCAGGAGCTTGTTGTTTCTCCTCAGCCACATTAACTCTCTTAAGTGGGTCACTGGTATCTTCAGGAAATAATGGGTTCCATGCACAGTGCTGTAGTTTCCTAGTTTCCCTCCCAAGGTCCCATTTTTTTTTTGCATTTTTTGACCCTTTTACTTTCACATGCTATCCCTTTAATTTACTTTTTGCCCTGTGTAATCACTTGATTCTTTCCTGATTTTTTTTTTCCTTAAATGCCTCCCTTCATTGGAGAAGTTTGAGAGCCCAAAGGAGAGGGCACTCTAGCTAATCCGAGTGAGCTGGGAAAGCAGGATTTTAATGTTTGCTGGTGACCCTCATGCAGTGACCAGCCTTGACTAGACCACTAACACTTACATGAATGCTAAACTATATATAATACACACTACATATACAATGATTTTTTTTTAAAATTAGATGTTGCAAAACAAGCTGTCAGCAATTAGGTGAAGCTGAAGGTGTCTAACTTACAGTTTCTGCAACCATTAATGAACCTGACTCTGTATTTCTTGCAGCAAATGTGCCAGGCATCACCTTCACCGGGAAGGCCTGTGGTGGAGCCAGGGCTGACAACCCTGCAAGCTTTCAGTCAGAACCTCAAGACAGTGAATTAACTTTCTGCATCTGTGCTCTGCATAATCATAATTTGTGTTGTGTGCTCAGTTCTTTGTGCCATACCGAACTGGCAGTGCTATAGAAAAGAAAATAGACAAATGGCAATAAAGTACACAGTAACGATTCCCAAGCAGATGGACCTGGAATGCAGGTGACATGAAAAGCATCATCAAGGCAGTGACTCCTGCATGTTGCCCCTGAGCGGTTATCACCTCTTCCAAGCACTGCCTCCTACAACTTCAGGTCTTTCTTTCTTTCTTTAAAACCAGGAGAGTGACACCAGCTTCTTGCCAGTACTGCAAAGAGGGTCGTGCGTGAGAGGATTTTGGCCTGTCATGGTGCACTGTTTTATTATTTATTTATTTATTTATTTATTTATTGCTTGAGCAGAAAACTCCTTTTAGCAGTTAGAAGAGATGAAAAGGACCGTGCCAAGATGCTGTTTCTGAACAGTCTGTGGGTTTAGTTTCTTTAGAAAGTGTAAATTTTTGCAGGCAGAATCTGTATATTTTTCTAATTAGACACGACCAAATGCCTGTTACCATGAAACTGATAAAAATGTAACTATGGTATGTAGACTCTTACGTGAATGCAGAATTACTTTAGTGCTTCCTCATTATGAAAGTTAATACTGAAATACCAGAGTATCAGGAACCTAACATACAAAAAAGAAGTTAACACTATGACTGCTGCCAGAATCCGCTTTTTACCTCCCATTCCGAAGCTGGAAAATCACTGTGGCTGGGATTTTAAATATGGGTTGCAAGGAACACGCTAACATGAAAATTATCTTTGTACTCGCATCATACTAAAAGCTGCTTTTCTAGCAAATCTGTGCATGTTGCAAGTAAAACATGGCTGCAGCTTCAAAAACCTTTGTGTTGTGGAGTGGCTTGGCACAAAGAAGCAAATGATTCTTTCCACAGCACACAGTATTTGTAGAAGTTTCCCATGATTTACCAGTCCCTGTGACCCCTTTTCCAAGCTTCTAAAACTCCCAAGAAAATCAGTATTTTAGTACCAGCTGCTTCCCCAACCCCCTCCTTTACTAATTCTTACCTCTTCTCTTTACTAATTTCCTTCTTCATTTCTCCATCCTCATCTCTGGTTTGTTCCTGGGCTCATTTTTCCATATTTTCTGCCTAAGTAGCTCTGTCCCACACTAGTCCCCAGGGCTGTAAAGAGATCTATTTATTACCTATTTACACCTAACCTATGGTCAGGCTGCTTTAGGGAAGTACAGCCTGGTGTCCTGTGGTCTGTGACATAGATCTGCCTCATTCCTCTGTTTGAGTTTTGAAATGTGCCTGCATGTGCATTCCAGGAACTGCACATTGTTGTAACTGGAAACAAAAATACATGACTAACTGCACTTTTGATAGTGCTGCTTCCCCTTAACCTTAAAGTTGGTTTTCTTTAATGGCTTTTTTTTTTTTTTCCTGAAGTGGAAAATGGTCTGGGGCTGCAGATTATTCATATAGCAAGGTAGATGATGTGGTTTTACATTTCACAGGCAAAAAAAAAAAAAAAATAAAAAATAAGAGGTCTGCAGTTTTGTATCAGCGTGTTTTATTTTCTATTTTTCTATTCTTGATTTTTTTAGACTCGGGAAATAATGATCTGTATACATTCCCATGAAGGAGGCAGGCGAGTTTTTTTCCTGTCAATAGTGAGCATTCTGTTGATTTACAGTAGCTTACATATTTTCCTCATGCTTTTTTCATTAAAAGAAAAATTAACGATCCAGATGTAACAAAATTGGGAAGGAAACCTTTGTTTGATCACTCTGTGTCAGATTGAAATTAAAAGCAGAGAGCGTTCTGGATTGACACGGTTTGCTCTATTTTGTTCTCCCCATTCCCACATAATGGTGCTTTTTCTTTAAAGGTAAAAATCTAGACTCCAATCTTCAAATTCACAGTAGATGGGCAGCCTTTTGTCCCTTATTCAAAGGCCTGCTTATATCACGAGGGCTGCGCTGCCTGCTAAACTTCAAGGATTTGGGTTCTGGGCAGAAGAATGTAAGCCACTGATTGACTGTTTTTTTTCTCCCTTTTTGCCCTGGAGTTTAACCAGCACATTATACTAATATTTTCTTGCTCGCTAGTGGCTGTTTCTGTTTCTTTTTTGTTTGGGGTTTTTTTGGTAGTGGAAGTCATTAGAGGTTCTCCCAAGAGAATCACTGCCAAAGTAAACAAACATCTTCATGAAAGAGAAATAATGTCTGTGGAGTATTCAAAATTCCATGTTTTACAGAAAAGTATTTATGGCAACCAACTAGTGGATTAAAGTGAATGAAGCCCTATTTCCAGTGTGCTACTTCTGCTATGCTAATAGAATGTGGCAATTTCAGCTAGTGCCTCAGCTAGCAGCACAAGTCCTTGCTATTAATTGTAGGTTAGGATGAAGGAAAATACGAGATGAAACTGAGTTTAGAGAGAGGATTTTTTGATGTTGAGTATTGAATAGTGCAGCATCTAAAACTCGGGGGAATTGCTATTGTCTCTAAAATGTTCTGCATGTGGTTGGCAAGAACAACAAGGACAGAAGAAAGTTCAGCTAAAATATTCATAAGGGCTGTCTGGTGGAATGCATTACAGCCAGCCGTGGACCTCGGTGCTCTTAGCCATGAGAACCGATAGTTTTTAGCCGAGGTGAAACATTCTGAGGAACAGGAGGCTGGCAGATTTGCAGCATAGATTGTTTAGTGGTTTAAATACTGTGACTATCTCATCTTTTTGAAAGTCTGTAGAGATAATATAAGCCTGAGTTACTGAAAAGTGATAGAATGTGTCCATGTGCACAGCCTACAAAATTGTGAAGAGCTTATTTTCTATATGCTGCAGAATTCTGTGATCTTACTGTGCTTTGTCCCGAGTCCCAATAGGTCTCCCATACAGTAACTATCTCAAATTCGGTGAGGTTGAGACCATCTCTAATTCTCTGTTTACGCAGTGGTTTTCATGACCAGGACCAGTGCTAGCTGGGAGCTGTTGCCCACGCTGTCATACGTTCCATGACAAATGCAAAGTGTTCAAAAAGTTGGCATTACAAAATAGAGATACTGACAATCTCTCTTCAATTCCTAAAACAATTTGTAGTATTTTGAAGTCTGCGTTGTTGCTGATAGACATATCAGCATCTGTAAATTGCAGTCCTTAAAATGTGACTGGTTAATTTGATGATATTACCAGTACCTAAGAATAAATTAGTCCTATAATAGAGAACACTAAGGTTTTGCTGTTGTTTTTTTTTCCAATCTGTCATGTGCAGAAGAACAGTCTGCCCAGCAGTGTCTTCGGCTGTAGTAAGAACACAGTATTTTTGAGTTTTCCTTTCTATGTACAGTTCAGACACAGCTGCCAGTATTTACCAAACACAAAGGTGTTGTTCACAGCTCTGTGGGTAAATTTGGGCTCTATTGTAGAGAATGCAAAGGACATCTCTATTAATTGCTTGGATGTTCAGCGTATATTTCTGTATCTAGCTACTGAGGTATAGGAGGCTGCCTGAAATTTCTGTCTCCAGAAACTTTTGCTAAGAAGAGCTGTATTAAGGTTCCAGTCTTGGGATAAGCCGTTCTGGAGGCTTGCACACCACAACGTGACCGGCTTTAGAAGACCAGGTAAAAGACCTGAGGAGAGATCTCTTGAGTGGAAATTTCTGAGTAGGAAGAATGTGCCTTGGAGTACGCTTAGGCTGAAGGGAGAGCTGTAGCCCTTAGAGCAGATGCGGTGGGAGGAAGCTGGCATATATATAGCAGTGTCTATAGCTAGGTCTGCTCTCCGAAGTGTACAGATCTTGCAGCATGGTAAACAGAAGGATGTGTTTGCACCCCAGCAGACTGTTAAGGTTGGTGCTTTCAGTTGCTCTGAAGCTTTATTCAAAGTTTATTTATTAAAGCACTGAGAGATGATGGAGGAGCAGGTTCCCCCTTTGAGCCATAGCATTTGTCTTGTGCTACAAACAAGGACAACCCATTTAATGTATATATATGCAAAATGTATTCTCCTGACCTTATTTCACCTTTGAGGATAAGATGGATTTTCTGTAGTTTTAGAAGAGCATCCATTGTTTCAAGGAAATTATTTCTAATGGGTTCTGTATGAAATCTGTGGTTTTAATTAGCCTGTATGGAATTTTCTTAGGAACTACAGTACAGATGCTTCAGATTCACCATATAACTAAAATCAAACTTTTATGCAAAGGCTAGAATTAGGGAAATTGCCTGAAATTAACAAAACTTGCTTGAAATTAAGAAAACTCATTAACCTTGTAATTGTAACTAATAATGGCTATACATACAGTAACCAAGGTGAGGTGAACAACTGTAGGGCCTGTTGCGACATCAGGTAACTGTGAAGCCCTCAGTCTGTTGCGGGTAGGGTGCTCCCATCCTCGCTTAGACAGAACTTGCAGTATTTTTAAAAAACAGTTGAACATTCATGACACTGGTGATGTGAAGCGCTAGCCCCGTGACCAGGCCGCGCCGCCATGAGGCGAAGACTCTGCGCGTTGGCCGAGGCGCGGGGTGGCCGAGGGGAAGCTGAGCACAGGCCCGCTCCACGGCACTCGATACCACAGCTACTCGAACCCCCAAGGCTGATTTTCTCAGCAGGCAACAGGGTAACTGATCCCGAAGCTCTCAGCTGTTGCACCGTGTCACCCCTTCCTTCATCTAAATCTACCTCGCTCTAGTTGGGACTCAGCAGGAAGAACTCTCTAGTCCTCATATATAATGGAAATCTCTGATCTAGCGATCAACTGTAAATAAACAAACTTCTTTGCTTTTGACCATTTGTAGTATTGTGTGGTACAAGGATACTGAAAAGTGTTGTAGCTAACTGCTTCACCATGTATATTTTGATTACTAAAAATGTATCCCTGTGATTCTTTCTCAGTGCTCATGGGTGACATTTTGAAAAATTAAAAACTCTGAAGAAATCCAGGAAAATGTCCTGCCAAGAAGGTCTCAGTAAAAAGCTGAATGAATATATTAGAATATTCTTATTAAAACATGTTAAAAATGTATCAGCTATGCAAAAAATCACCGAAACCTAGAAAAAAAAATAGAAAACACTGCACTTCAATAAAATGAACTATATTAAGAAAGAAAATATGCAGTTGAAGTCATCCAGAAAACCTTAGGTTTCATTCATAATGAGAACCTGAGGGAAATGCAGAGTTAAAATTAGTTTATTTCAGCAGACTTTTATTTAACCCTTTATGTAAAACCTTTCTGAAAAGAATTATGATTGGATACCGTCCATTAACTCCTGTACAGGCATAGTTTTTTTATAAGTTTAAACAAGCTCTGAGAACTGGAAGTCATACTAGTTAGACTTTCTAAACACAGAGCTACAAAGCGAAGGAACTAGGATAAGATCAGACCTATTATTTTCATCTTTATATAGAGAACACAAAAACTACTGTAATTATGTCATTTCCTCCCTCATTATGGCATTGAGACCCCGGATCCATTCTTATGCTGCAGCACAAAACAATTTAGTACTAAAGTACAGCTTGCAGAAGCCTCTTTGCCGAGTTGATGATCACACATGCCACAAATCAAATGTACCAACAGTATTAAAAGGGGAAATGACCTAGATGTTCAAAAAATTCCCAAGCCTTGGTGAACGTCCTCAAGTTATTGTGATACCAGTTTGGCTCCATGTACTTTGACAGGAGGTCAGTGAAGCGAATCATTTGAGGAACCTTTGTTTCCATATTCGTGATCTTTTTCTGTGCGTGCTTGTGCAGTGTTAGAACTGAGGAGGAGAAAACTTCATAAAATTTCTACTTTAGGAAATCAAAGGGTTGTTTTTCTTTTCTTTTTCTCCCACATAACCTCCCTTTTCGATTTTAAAAGGTCGTTTCTATATGAGGAAATATACCAGAGACTATAGTAGTATAATTATGCCTTGTGGACACTTTTTAATCTTGTATGAAGGCCTTTATAATACAAGTGTCCACAGGGGAATTTATACCATCATAACTATAGTAGCATAATTATGCTGGAAGATTTTGTATGAGAGAAGTTCTTTTATAAAGGGTTTTGTCTGGGAATTTTATTTTGGCTCTTCACTTTTTAGCTTATTCATGTGCTGAATTAAAAGGAGTTGATCAAATCAATGAAAGTAATGAAAATTCAATGGTTATCAAGTAGTTTGTCAAGTGCTGAGGAAATTGGAAAGCAATAAACATATATGTGTTTTGTTATAATATTCATGGGCATTGTTGTTCTTCAGTATTTGAGTTTGTGAAGGGTTTAATGAAATAAAGTCTAATAAGGTCTGGTAAAGTAAAATAAAAAATAATAAAGTCCATTCTCACTCAACCTCATAAAGTAATACACTCAATAGTTAAAAAATGATAGAACATTAGAGATTCTTAACTCTTAAAATGCAACTGGTATTTCAGGCCAATATATCAGTGGAGAATTATGTAAATACTTTTTACTCTTTTTATCAGATCCTTTGCAGCTTGTAGTGAGCCAATCAGCTATTGAATTTCACTATTTCCTATATCCCAGTAAAATTATAATTCCCTAAATATGTGAGTCTGAGGACAGTGGTCAAAATGCGCTTACAACAATGCTCATTTACATGAAAATGGCACTAAATATGGCAGCAATGGCATAGTAATATTTAAATAATTATTTACAAACTATGCTTAGAGTAGACTTTGGCATGTTTCAATGTCAATGTTTCATAGACTTTAAGACAAAAAGAGCCCAATCATTTCCTGTGCCCTAATTCAGTGCAATGTCAGCATGACCATCAAGCATCCCACTGCAAGTGCTTGAAGGCTTTTTATCAAAGTGAATTTCATTAGAAAGAAACCTGATTTTTCTTAAAGAGTTCAGAGGATGGAGGATGGAGAATCCACCACATCTGTAACAACCCCCCGAGTGCAAGGGAAGGGTTTTAACTGTGGTCTGATTTTGGCTCTGACTTTTCATGTTAAATCTTTTCTGGATTAAAGCCTTTAGCACTGGACATTGTTCAGTGGAAGTGCTTAAAGACTGGGATCAAAGTTCCTCATCCCTGTTTTGTTGTTAAGTGAATCTCATTGAGCTTCTCTTGTTTCTAACTATAAGGCAAGATTGCAGTTATCAGTTTCTCCTGAAGTTTCTTTGAAGTTTACAAACATCCTTCATGCTCTTGCCTCTTCATTTTTGAAGTGTGTGGAGCAAATATGAGCAAATATATTGCTACTATCAAAATTTTCATTTTCTTGTGTGTTTTGCCATGAGTCTCTAAGACCTGGGTGGATTCCTCATAAGATTGGATATTACATTTTTCCAGTACTGGCTTATTAGAGGGATGTACCAAACTGGTGTAATTACCAAAATATTTGCCCTGGGTGGAGCTGAAAGCAATCATTGTGCTTCTTTCCTATTCCATGTTCAATGTTTCTGCAAAGACTTCTTTTAGAGATGAAAATACACTCTCCAAATTTGTAAATATAGCTTACTTCTCATATAGCTTACATATATAAACTCTTATTTGTCATTAGTGGAGTGTACATTTGTCAGGTGGGCTTGAATTTGGTGATTTGGTTATGATTTGGTTATGATGCAGCATGGCTGTGCTCTTTCCTTTATTTCCTCTTCCACCATTTTTTTTTTCTGTAAAATTACCTGGTGATGACGTTTTGTTTTCATCCCAACCATAGACAAAGATTGTGAATGTCATTTAGGAAGTTTATTCTTGCAATAATACAAGTGGAATGTGATTCTGGTTGTGATTATCTCTTGAACTCTGTAAGTTACCTATTTTACAATTAATTTAGAATACATAGATTTTTGCACCATGCTGATGTTGTACTCACTATCATGAAATGGTCAGGTTAGTGATTTACAAGTGTGTAAGTACACGGTTTTGCAGTTGCATCTCATCAGTTGGAAACTGTTGTTGTGCAAACAGAAGCAAACACGCAAAAATCCCCCTTTTTTTTTCTTTGTTTTTAGTAAAAATGGCCACTCTTCACCTTTTCTCTTCAGGGCACAATGTTTGCTAGGCATGGTAATGTCTGAGCTACATAACTTTTTGATGTCCTGAAAATAGAGGGATCCATCTTATTGCAAGCCCCTCGCCTCTATGTGAGCATTTCAGAAACACACAGAAAGGGAAAAAGGAGATCTGCCAGCCTGAGGGCCACTTGCAACATGACCTGGGGAAAAGAAAAAAATAAAAGAGTGGTGCATGGAACTGAGAGTAAAGAAACTGTCTCCTACAGTTTGCCTCCTGTTGTGTTCAGAGAAACAGTGCGCAGCGTACATTGTAAGTAGGATTGCAACAAATAAATGCCTGACTATCACCATTTACTCCTTATGACAGATACAACATAAAAGACATCAAAAATCAGCTAGTTGTTTCAAACTATGTTTACCGACAAAGTTCATAACTGTGTTTTAAAATTCTCAGTGAAGGTGCACTGGGAGATAACATTTTGAGTAAGCCTAACTAAAACTGCATGGATAGTCTGCTTTTCAATTTGGAGTTCTAATTAAAAATGATATATTTCTAGTAGCACTGAATTTTGTTTGTTTTGTGCTTTCTAGCCAGAACAAAACCCTTGAGAGTCGTGGAATCATTGAAAAGTCTGGGTTTGAAGGAACCTCTGGAGATTATCTGCTCCAAACTTCTATTGAAAGAAGGCCTTAGATTAGATTATCCAGGGGCCTGTCAAGACAAGTAATTTAGTGAGGAAGGTTCCACCACTTCTCTGGGTAACCTGTTCCTTTGTTTACTTCTTCTCATGATAATGATTTTTTTCCTATATAAACAGGTGAAATTTCCCCTGAAGCAACTCGTGCCTGTTGCCCTGTCCTGAGAGATCTCCATCTTCTATGGAAAACATTTTAGTTGTTGGAAGGCTGTAATCATAATGCCCTGAGCACTCCCCTCCACACTGAACAAACCCGGTTCCTTCAGGCTTTCTTCTTCTGACAAGTTCTGCATCCCATTAACCATCTTGGTTGCCCTTTGCTGGACCCTCACCCATTTTTCAATGTCTCTCTGGAAGTAAGGAGAACAAAACAGGACTCAGTCTTCCAGATATAACTTAATATGTGTGAATAGAGTGGTATAAACACCTCTCTTGGTGTGCTGGCCACACATGGCCTGATCCAGCCCCCAACACCGTCTGCCTTTGCTGCTGCCCTCAGCCTGCTCCCCACCAGGGCTCCCAGGGCCTTCTTGGCAGAGGTTTCGTCCAGCCTCTCAAACCTCAGCCCATTCTGCGGCCTGAGATGGTTCTGTCCCAGTTTCAGGACCTTATGCTTACCTTTGGTAAGCCTTATATTCATTTTGGGTAAAAGTGACACCTCATTTTACTCCAGAAAACACTATTTCTTTCCTTTTTCTTTTTTTTCCTAGATATAATAAAGAGGCTGACAAGGCTTCAGGGAGAAAAAGGGAGGTGCTCTCCTTACTTCACCCTAAAGCCCAATGACTTAACCCTCACCCACAGTGTGGGAGATCTGGGTTCAGCGCTTTCCTTCTTTTGAAGAGAGTTGGACCCATATTGCTGACAGCCAAGGAAAGCGCCCTCAGGAGCGGGTTGCAACAAGCCATAGCGTGTTCTGGGGTTCCTTCAAGCTCTCCTGTTGCTGCTGCAATACTTCTATATAATGTACTTTTAACTCTTCTTAGCCTAGGAACTACAGGTGTCATACCTCCCAAGTTATTATTTTAACCTCTGGTTATTTCTCATTTGTACTCTCCTCTCCTTGCTTGGTTTGGAAAGGCAGAAGTCTAGAGAAATTCCCTGAAGCTTTCAAGAAGAAGCTGTGTTTTCCCAGCTCTAGTGGGATCTTTATGACATACTCTGTATTCGGTTTCTTTCCTTTGATGTGAGTGAGCTTGCCTGGAGTTAAAAGATTAGTCATGACTTGAATGCTTCCATCTTGGTTGTGCTGGTGAGTAAGTAGGGGCTACCTTAGTTTAATTTTTAAAAACAGGTACTTACTGTAATATTTTTTGCTTTGAACTTAGTGGTACTTAGACCGCCTTTGTTCTTTTTGTGCATCACATAGCTTTATATATGCAGTATAGTAATGTGGTGAAATTAGAATTTGGTTTTGTTTTGTTTCAGGAAAGTCAGAAATCAGAAGAAGTCAGGAAATACCTAAAAATATTTTCAATTATTGCCATTTTTTTTAAAAAGTGGCCCTGGTATAATGTTTGATGTACTGGGTAATAGAAATTTGATCAATATTCATTGTCACTTTCGTTTCATTTTAGAATGCAAGTACTAGAATGAAAAAGAAAGAACATTAACACTGTCAGTTTCCTTGTGCAATAAAGATTGTGAGGTCTTCTCCGTGTTGCATGGCAGTTGCGGATAAAAAGCATGACAAGCAAAGAGAACTTTAATATAATTAGATGCCAAAGAGTAATAATAGGTCCATGGTATTTTTTTAAGATCTTTTAAAAATTTCAAATGAAGCCCAATAATTTGGAATTTTTAGCTTAGCGTAAAAGTGGCATAAGCTTTTCCTCCCTATTTTGCTAATAGCAAAAGAAAACATATGACTACTAGATATGGATTACAGATATATGGAGCACCAGGTCTATTGGAGTGGATTCTTTTTAGAACCTGCCCACAAGGTATGAGGAAAAAATACATTGTCATCAGTAAATCCAAAAATGTGGGCCTTTTCTGAACACCATAAGGAAGAAGGACAGATTGAACTTTCTAAAAATCTAATCTTAGGAAAATCTAAAGGATTTTGTAAAATAGAAATTTCTGCATCCAGCATGAGATAAATCAATACTGGACTGCTTTCAGATGCACAAGTCAGCATCAGGCACTGAACCAAAACCTCACAGGAACCTCAGTACTCTTCACTTTGTACAAATGGATTTTGGCACTAGCTGTATTATGTGAAACATAAAATTGAACAGTTCTTCAAAACAATTTGTAACTTGTTTCCATACTTGACTGCTAAAAGGGGAAGTTTTAATGGAAAAAAAAAAAAAGGAGGGACTTTTCAAGGAAATGCTGCTGGGAATTCTAAGTATTCTAAGGTCTACAATTTAATGAGCACACAAGTAAGTCACCTTGGAGAGTAAAGCTGCCCTAGTAAATAAGGCACAAAGGTGATAATCAAACAAGTTATCAATATGTTAAATAGGTAAAGAGGGGCATAACTGGCAATGGAAATACATTGAATTCATAAAATGTAAATAACTTTTAAGAGAAGATTAAGAAAATACGGAATTATTACTGACCAGTAGTACTGAAGGCAATAAGAAGGTATTACATATGTAGTAGAAGCAAAAGAACAACTAAATCAAGTGAAGATTTCAGTCTTGCAGAAAAAGACATACAAGTTCAATGGATGGAAATCAAAGCTTAAAAAATTCAATCACCGTAAAGACTCATTGAAGATGATTACACATTAAAATAATTTACCAGGGAAGGTAGGTGGTAAGTCTGCCATTGCTACGAATTTCATGCAATTGGATACACTTCAGTCTGACTCAGGGAAGAGATCTGTGAGTGTTGCCTATCCCTGTGGATGGCTGCAGAGGTCAATTCCACAGTGCAAGCTGAATGTCTCTGAATCTGTATTTGTTCTTCATCACTCCTTTCTTTGACAGGCTGTGGGAGAGAACAAAAAGCCCTCTTTGCCCTCAACATGCTCCTCACACTTCCAGCTCTGTATCAAGACAATGACTAAGATAAAGCCTGATGCTTCAGGGCTACAGCTGGCTGCCAAAAAAAAAACACCACAACAACAAAAAACTAGAGAATGATTTCCTAATTTTGTAGATGAATTCGGGAATTTTAGTTTCATTTCTCTGAAGCATTAGGGACAGGCATAGCTGGTCATCCAGCCTTGAGGGATTGGTCCAGCTCCTTGAGCTGAAGAGGAGTCCACTGCTTTAGACAGCCACTATCTTCCAGCGGGCTGGGTGATCAGACAAGTTCTCCCTGGATCAGGGTAACACGGACTCCGAGAGCTTTTTCCTTTTCTTTGCACTAGGAAATCTAGCCTATTCAAAGATTGTAATTATGATCATTTGGGTATATCTCATAGAATCATAGAATCAATTTAATAAAATTCCTCTAGCCTAGGGCAGAGGGGCCATCATAGTCTTTTTTTTTTATTCATATTAGTTTAATATTTCAAAGATCTATTTATTTATTTATTATTTGACATAACCCAAGTCATCATAGAATATAGTGGTAAATGGGTAAAGCATACAATAGAGCAGATTTCCTTTTCTGGTTTTAAATTCTACTGATTAATAAAGATGCAGGAAGCTTAATTTTGCTGCAGCATTTTGTTTGTGAAGAGATCCATTTCTTTTTTTTAATGGCTGTTTCCAGTTTTGATGCTCCATGGAGTTTCAGAGCTGCTATACACAGCTCAAATGTCTACTGTCATGTACTACAGCTAACAAAGAGTTTGCTGCATTTTCAGTAATAGTGCTTGTGAGCTTTGATGTCTTTCTGCAGCATTCTCCATCTGTTATTTTTAAAAAGCACCTCTGCAAATGGAAAATAGTAACCCTTACTAATATTACAATTCTTAAGCTATACAGAAGAGGAAGGATGCAGTTGTTTTCCTGATTACTTTGATGTTGTTAAGCAAATGAAAATAAGGAGGAGGAGGGATTTCAGGGAGTTACTGGAAGGCAGTCCACATACCATCATCTGCTGAAAGACAAACTGGTCTGTCAGCATTTTGCCTAGTGAACACGCTGGCACGTCGCCCTCCCCTTAACGCTGGTCTCCGTTGGTCTCTGTTACACAGGTGCAAAAATCCCTGCTTGCTTCACCAGGATCTTACTGTCTGTAAGGGAATCTGGGGCTGTCAACGGGCGGCTATTATCATCCTGCTAAGTGGCAAAAAGAGACCTGCCGCTTCATGGACACCAATCCATTTTCTTCCTAGGGGTGAACATGCTTTCTTCATGTGAAGGAAAGGCAGCCTCCACCTCACGTTAGCCGTTACCTGCTCTTCTGGCTATTGTGGGTTCAACAGAGGGGCACATTTGCAATTGCTATTTGTTGTGTGCAAATGAAATTGTTATTTGTGTATGTCTATATATACATGTTAGTTTATCGTGTAAGTCACCTTATGTATCATATATAGGTTATGCCATGGGTTTATGTCACATATAAAATTGTCTCATGATGTATATATGGTTAATCATATATCATTGCCTTATACTAAATTCATCTTCTGAAAGGTGACTGAACACCTGTTGCTTTGTGCTTGCACAGTGGTTTATATGCAGAAGCTGCATGGGTTGAGATAGATGAAGGGAAACGAAACCAATAAACCTACATCATTCCTTGAACGGCAGAACTAACAGGGAGCGCTTTGTCTTTGCTTTGTATCTCTTGAGCTGTAACGCGCTCATCTTCCTCACATGTCATTGCCCTCCACCCTGGCACCTTCTGGTCTTGTGCCTATGAGATTCCTCATCCCCCCTTCGTTCCTCCATCTTTGTAATGAGTGTGTGCGTTCACAGCGGTCAGCAGCTGCGGCCAGGGGAGCATCAGGGGCTGCCCTTGCCCTCTGCTAGCAACAAAAATTATCAGCTTCAGGAGCTGAGCTCCAGGATGTGCTAAATGATGCACAGGTCTGTTGTAAGATCTTGCTGTTTTAAAGATGCCCACTCTATTCAATTTAGTTGAAGTTGAACAGATATGACAGGGAGACGGTATAATGCACGCAAGCTTCATTTCCTCAGGAAGCCAAGCTAAAAAAAAACTAACTAGGAAAATTTTTAGCAAACATCTGAGAAGTTTGCTGTTAATTATCAAACTGAAGAAACAGAGTGTGGTAACATTTTGCTGATTGAAATAGCCACAATCAGTCTCTCAAGGAATAAAGCGGCTGAAAAAATGAATAAAACGCATCAGACTTTCGTGTTCTGAATAACATTCTTTTTTAACCTGTTGTATTTGACCTTGTAATAAGTCTCCAGCTTTAAAAATCACTGACTTACTCTGAATCTGCAGGATATGCAGAAGTTAAAAGGAGCATTTATTCCTAAAGTGTCAGAGATTCTGTGTTTTTGAGGTTGTTTATTGAGAGTGAATAAATTGAACCAGGTCAGCCTGAATCACAGTCATGCAGTCTTTGGAGTGTCAGTGTTCCTGGAGGGACATTCAGCATCTCTTACAGGCTGATACAGTAGAAGGCTTCCTGCTAAGCATTCCTCCTGCCCATTAGAGCTTGCAAAGCTTCTGCCTTCTGATATACATCTCCACATTATTTTTGCAGAGTAGTTTCGATTCTGATACAAAAAGATGAAGAAGCAAAATACACATTTTCTCTTTATTGATATTATATTGGTAGTATTTTGAACGCTCCAAAGTTTCTGAAATGGGAGCTTTGGTTCATTTTGAGAACCAGCCTTCTGATACTTATTCAGAATAATCCAGGCCTTCCTACACTCTACTCAGATTCTGCAAATGCATCTTATAATTTATACAGAATGTAGTCTGTCTACAGTGTGACTAGGAAACATTAAAAGAAAGATTCACTCATAATTTATGCATCTGGTAATACAGACTGGGATTTGTAAAAGAGCCCAGAAGAATTAGGCATCCAAATTTCATTAAAATGTGGTGGAAGTGAAGCATATAAGCTCTGTTAAAGAGCATAGTCATTATCTGTAACTCTTATATTTTCTCTCTAGTTTTATTTGTACATAAGTTTACTTAGGGGAAGCTAAGCTGGCTTTGCACACCTTGCATTTTCATTAGCATGACATGATCATCATCTTGATGAACTTGTGCATTCTACAGTGTTCTTCTTTTGCTTCTAAATTGGAGCTCCACATGCCCTTCTAACTGCTGGATTTGTAATTAAAACAGTATTTTCATAGCCATAAAATATTGTTATAAATATTAGATCAATAAAACTGTTCTTAAAAATGATGTGATGAATATGATTTTGAAAGATTTGTACCTCTTGATACTCTTGTTTCTTGAAGGCAGCTCACTAAACTTCTTGCTTTGGGTCTGAATAATAGGCATAAGAATGCTATAATAATAGCATATAATAGCATAAGAATGGCCATACTGAATCAGACCTCGTCTATCTAGAGCAGCATGCTGTCTCCTGGTGTGCTCCCAGGGATGAGAAGAGGAACTGGGTAAACAGTTTTTCCCAGTTTCCGGTTGTGTGCAACAGGCTTACTACTTACTGCTTGAACTGCTGATGTAACATTATACATGCATATGTGTGCATATATGTGCATTAGACAGCTAATAGTCCAGGCTGAGCCTTTCCTCTGGAGATTTTTTCTAATTATTTATTAAACCCACTTACACCTCTGGTAGCCACAACATTCTTGTAGCAGTAAGACATATCATGAGATTATGACTTGTGTGACAATTATTTGTTTGATTCAGATCTCATTATTTGGTGCCTTCTAGTTTGTCTGATATGGGACACAGGGAACAATTGTTCCTGATTTGCCCTCTCTATTCTCAATTTTATATAGTTATCCTATTTTCTCTTAGCCATCTCTTTTCCGAGATGAAAAAGTACTTTAATCCATTTTCCATTAATCCAATTACTTCCTTGCATAATGTATTTGTGAAATGTCTAATGTGTAAACCTTTTTTTCCCCAAACTTTCAGAGGTCTAAACAATGACTGCAGGATTTTTTCTTGAGTGGTAATAGCTAATTTATTTAGAAGCTATCACTATGTATGTGCAAATATATTTTTTCTATGTATTACTTTGCATTCATTGATATCAAATGATGTCTACTTGTTTGGTACTCTGTGTTCAGCACAGCAACACTTTTTTTCAGTAATGGCCATTTTATGTAAATCATCAGCAAATTTTGGCATTTTCCTATTAGTTCCATTTTCTAGATCTGTCGGGAAAATACTGAAAAGAGTAAGTTCAAATAGAGATTCCTGATCACTTCTCTCCCATTGTGAAAACAATTTATTACTACACTTCACAAGCTATTAATCTACAAAAGAATGATCATCCTTCTGATAACTTGGTTTCTTTAAGAGCCTTTAGAGAGAGATCTTGTCAAAATACTGTGACTTCTGGAAATCCAAGAACATTATAGCAATCTGTATTCACAAGCTTTGTGACTTTAAAGAACTATTAATAATTCCAATTTCACGAACGAAGAGTAAATTGGAAACCCCAAATCAATCAAATACTGCAAATGCTACATAATTTATGTGCTAAAATATCTACAAGTACTTTAATTGTTTGTATAAAAGTTCTAGCAGTTCGTGACAATTTCAGCAGAAAAGGCAAGTATTACTATGCTGCCAGAAACTCCAGAGACTAAGGTGTGGATTTTCATCAACCCTGAATGTCGTATGCTTTCTTTGTGATAGAAGCCTTCTATTTATTTTCTGTAAATCAGACATCCCTGAAGCAACAGTGAGGGAATGAAAGTTATATTTTATCACTGTAACATTTGCAGAAAAGTGAACTGCTAAACTCTCTATTCGTAATGAAACTTGGACCAGCCATGCATTCTTAAAAACTTACCTGCAGGTGCTTAATTTTTTTATTTAAAAATTTATATCTGAGCTTTATGAATGTCTGATTAAACTTTTAAAATAAATTAAGGGTGAGAGGATTAGACAGGGAATTGGAAATGAACTGTGGTATCTTTTGCCTCTAGCTCAGCATATTGAAGGCAACCCAAATGAGATGTGACAAAGTGGAGCACTTTTTTTTTGCTGACTTATGTGTAAGTGGAGTTTGGTCTCTGCCAGGCTTGTGGATGGTCACATCACCATCCTTGCTACTATAATTAGCACTAATTAGCCCCTTACTGGAATTTAAAATAAATAGCCTATGATTTTGATATCTAGAGTCTAAATTATTCCCTTAGAGGTTCCACCCATATTGGGTGAAAAGCCTGTTGCCCCTGCTCTCCTTTTCACATAAGTTGTGAATATGTGTTTTAAGGGACTCATATGCCCAACTCCTGTGTTTTGCTGAAGGTTATGCCATTTAAACTATAAAATCCTGTTGAAGGACAGTTCCTTAGTATGAATTGAGTAAAGCCATGTTTTTGTCTGTTACGGATCTTAGCTGTCATTGGTATTTTCTTCCTGGTTTCCTTGAAAATGTGAAGTATTTCAGAGGAAATTCTTGGCAGTAAATGTGCAGAGGGATGTTCCTATTTATACAACCCCCAATCTAAGCTTCCCAGTGCTCCACCCCAGATGCAGATAGTGAATCTAGTCTGAGCCTTTCTCATCAGGACTCTTCTGGATGCTTCTGTTTGTGCTGTGTTTTGCCCTGTCCTAATGACAGAGTATTTTCAGATCCCTTGGTATTCCCCATTCATTTCTCCTGGTCTTCTCCCACTTAAAATAGGACAGAGACACTAGTGGATCTTCTTGCAAGGGGAGAGTGTACTCTTTCAGAGGGACATTGGATGCAGTGAGGCTTCTGTACCAATGTTGTCTATAGGCACCTTGGTGACCCCACTACTCTTTCTCTTCACTTTGATTACAACCTCACAGTGACTTCTGCAGTCCTCACAGTGGAGCACTTGTGATGACACAAGAATCTCTCACTACTTATCTGAGGTGATGGTTGCTATCTTAATGGCTTATACATTAAGGTAGTAGGAAAAATGCTCCCAGCTTAGATGACTGTTTCATTTGTGTACTTGAGAAGCAATCAGCCTTGGCACTGCTGGCATGAGATAGACTGTCATACTGCCTTAAAAATCCTGCATGGGATGCCAGCTGTTTACAGGTGTTCAGATATGCACATGTCTTTAAAATCAAACGGCAAATGTTCTTCTGGAGTTAAAGAGAAGCAAGACGAATTGGCTTTTCCACATAATTTCTGTGAATTATTGGATATTTTTAATTTTTAATTTTCACTTACTCGACTAAGTGAAATAAGTATTTGGACTTAGGTTAAGAACTGCAAAAACTCACATGTCTTTTCAGTTCAGGCAAAACATAAGGTGGCAATATATAATTCAACTGGAGTTTCAGCAATCAAGTAAGAGCCACTTCTTGTTTCCCACGCTAGGGCAGCACTTTCTTGTAAAGCTAGTTCATATCATAATGATCCACTCTATGGAAGTGACTCATCTGTGTATTTTGGAGTTTGGACAAAGCCCTTCTATTAGCTCTCTCTCCTTTATTACCTTCCCCATGTTTTGCATGCATTCATAACAGAATGATTCTGCCTGCTATCTGCTAGCAAAACAGCTTCTCATTTCTGCTTTCCTCCCATAGAAGAGTATCAAGCTTTGGCTAAGAAAGCTAGATTGCATATCGACAGAAAAATATCACTGTTTGTTCCAAAATGATTGTGCTTAATCAACAAACAGGGTTTCTTTTTTTTTTTTTTTTTTTTTTTTTTTTTTTTTTTTTTTTTTGCTGGTTCCAACTATTTTGACAACTGCTGCAGCTCATTATAAATGTGGATGTAAGTGCACGGGGCTAAAGGTGCCCGATAATGACATTGTATTCCCTCTTCATGTAGAGGTAAGTGTGCCAGCATAGCTATGCTACCATCAGCACAACTGCGAGACCAGATGTGCCATCTTAAGTATCCCTGCATAGCTAAAGTGTGCAGTATAACATTTGTGTGTATATAAAACCTTGGAGCAGAGAAATGCTAAATGTGCTCTTCCTTTTTGAAGTATATTTGTTGCCTTAAGAAGACTGTAGCCTTCTTGACAATGTGAAACTTGGTTCAGACTGTCCCAGTTCAATCCTGTCTATGTAGTCAGACATGGAATGGAGTTACAGTGTCTTCATGGGTTACCGCATGTCACTAATAAAGAATCCATGTGCATTGTAGAAGCCCGTCACAAATACATGGCAAATTTATTAGATCAAACAGCTCCATCTCACAGAGGTTTAAATGAATTAATTTTATCTCATGTTTGCTTGTAGTCTAAGAATTTGCACACACAGTCTGTTACTATGCTCAGCTGAAGCACAGTAGTCATTAAATAGTAGTTAGCTGACTGTGTGACTGATCTCCAAATTAGGATTTTAAAACAATTTAAATAGGTCACTTTTAAATAGGTGACTGGAGACTGAAATCCTCTATAAAAGAAATGAGTCTGTCCCATATGCCAATAAAATATGACCTTTAGCAACTTCATCATTCGGCTTGTTTGTATATTGACTGCATAGTTTCAGAGGTGTTTAGAATCCTCATCTTCTGCCTAAAATGTTTTCATATGTGTAACATTTGTCATTTATCCCTAGAATTCCATATGTCTTCCTGTCTTCAGAAAATTGCAAGACCTTCTGGACTTCAGGCAATTTTATCTTCATGATAAATCCCTTTTATTTCTCATCTAAAAAGAAGAGAAATATTTTTGTCAAACTGTCGCCTATTTACTAACACATAAGGAAATAATTTCTGAGACCCAAAACATGACACTATGAAACAGTACAGTATGAAAGAGTCTAATATGAAACTATGTTTGAGTTTGATTCTGGACAAAACTTCATTCTTCTTTTCATAAGTTTAATTGAAAGAGATAAAAGAATTATTATACTTACGGCAAATTTCTATACCATCTCTCAATGGCAAATGCACTTGTGGCAAGAACATTACCACCAGTTGTAATGTCTCAGAGTGTGAAAAATCCAAGGAAACAAGATCTAACTACACATCATCAGTAATGTCTCGGGGTAACATATGGAATTAAAGTAGGATTCAGCTTTTTCAAAATTGAGTGAAAATATACAGGCATATACAAGTTTATGTTAGTTTCATTTTAGCTAATACAAAGACCAGCATTATTTGCAAGATGAACCTGACTACAAATATTGTCAGCATTTTTTTAATACTTTTTCATTGTGAAACAGAAACCATTGAATATAATGAGAAGGAAGTTAAGAAACACCCTCTCAGTGCACCATGAGTTCCTTACATATTGCCCCACCCTGTCAGCAATAAACAGATGCCTTAATTGCAGCTTATCTGAATTCTTTAGATATTATACTGCAAGCACTGGGCCAAAATCTGGTTTTGCTGTGGCTATTTGAATCCCAAAACCCTTGAAGTCAAAATTTTATACTCAATTCTTTAGCTTAGTAGTAGATTCTCCTCCTCAATTTTGAGTTTTTTTTTTCTTACTGTAAAATAAGTGAGAGGAAGGAAGGGGAGAGGAGAATAAATAGCAGCTTAAAACTTTGAGGCATTATCTGTAAAACTGACTTACAATGGCAATAGTGTTTCTCCTACACTTAAGTCCTTGAAGGGAGCAGCATGCAGGGAAAAGGTGGGGTAAGAATATTTCCATCACAGCACACATCACTCTTTGGTCTCTTCTTAAAACCATGAATAAAAAATGCTGCTACCCTTCCTGAATAAGATTGACCTTTGGACTAACTTCCCATGGCCATCTATGCAATCTGTCATTAATAGCTTACTGCTGGTTTACCTGAACTGGATGAGGATGGACAACCTAAATGTAAAAGGTTTTGTGGGAATTCAGACTCCCATTAAGCCATTTTTTTTTTCCAGGATATTTTCTAAAAATGTACTGAATTGTTCTTTATCTTAATTTTTATTTGTAAAACATTTATTTTCACAAGTCATTCTTTAGAGTAAATAAATGTTTTTGTTCTATAGCACCAGCATCACTTTTGTAACTACTGTGAATGAGTTGTTCTTTGCTGTTTCACTTTTTTTTTCTGTGCATAGTTTTAGTTATTGAATGGTCATGGGCCCAACTGTCTGCTCTCTTTTAAGTAAAACATAAAATATAAAACATAAAACAGTTAAATTCTGACAGACTTCTCAGGGTCAATCAAAGAAAATATGCTATTTTTAGACCATCTTACTTTTTGGAAGACAAATGCATCAAGGGAAAAAAATCAATATGTAAAAGAAAGCTCATTCACAATGCGTGTTCTGCCATTATAGTTCATAAATTAACAGATTTATGTGACTTTTTTTTGTAAAGACTTTAAAAGAGTGTTATCTGTTGGGAATTATGCAGGTGTAGTGGAATATTTTGTGTTGGTTATACACTGGATTTGTCTATCTAGGAGTCTGGAATCCTTTTGAGGAAGGATGAAAGAGCCATGAAATAAACCTATGTTGCTTAGAGCCCAAATGCAATAGAAGACTAGCACAAAATGAGCAGACCATAAATCTAATCTTTGGCAATGTATATATTTAACAGTCATGAAATCTTTATCTTCTAAGATTGCCAATACTAGAATTCTATTTTAGATGCTGCATGCCATATATTGGAATAACTTAGAGCATAATAAGTAATTTTTGTTCCAGAAACCAAAGCATAATATTAAGGTGATACGAAATCTGCCGTAGAAATTTGTAGAATAATAGAACGAAGCAAATGCACTTGCCACCATAATATCTGAAAATCTTATTGTAGGATGATAGTCAAAGCACGATTACTCATCTGCCTTTTTTTTTTTTTCATCCACTCTACAGAGGAAGAAATGTGCATGTTATCATATCATGAGGTTTTTTTCTATGAGCATTTTCTGATAACATACGTTGTGATATACAAATATATATGTAAATGAAACATGCTTTGCATTTGGGATGAAAGGAGTGAAGCACTTCTCAGATTTTTTATAGACCTTCAGGAATAGTTCTCAGGAAGTCCTAAAACTCTTTTGCTCACAGTGACTTTTAATTTTATAGTGGTAAATTTGACTGTGTAATTGTTGACCATAGTCATTACTCTGGAAGTGCATTGATCTTGGTCATTGGCTGTGAATGCCCTACAGAGCAAGACTCAGAACATTCATCATTTGGGGAGAAGCTGGTGCAGAAATCAAAAGCAGCCGGTCATGCTTGTGGAGGACATCGCTGTGGTGTTGACCATGAGCCGGGTCCCCAGAGAGCTACAGGCCTCTTGGCCAGGGCTGTCACATAGCTGTGGTCAAGATGAGAGCTGGCAAAGGCAGAAATAACTGAGGTTGTTTGAAAACGCATGGTTGTTAAGCTGCTTCTATAAGGCTAGTGAGTTTTGGAGAACTATTCTTCCTTTTGGGATATACATGCAGATTCCAGTTTCTCTGTCCCTTATCCATGCACAAACAGGATCAACACCTGGGAAGGAAGCACAAGTTACAGTGATTTTGTTGTGCTGATGCATCGTTCCCTCCTTCCTCCCTCCTGATACCACTGATAGTGTTGGACAACTGAGATAAGCTCCAGGAGTCACTGCGTGCGTGGCCGAATTGCTGTTGACTCCCTGCAGGTCAAGATGCTACTTCGTGCCCATCTGCTGTTCAGTAGAAGCTTTTTCTGCAATTTGGCATTGCCTACCTGTTGGTTCTGACCTGTATACCCTGGATTATTAATAGTTTACTGGAGAAGGTGATTTTCCCTCCTTATGTAAAGCATGTTCAAGCACAGAACTTTTAATATCATATGTAGAAGCTTCATGGCCTGGGGACTTTAATTTCTTTTACCAAGCCTGAAATAGTTTGGGTTAGTTGATTGCCAGGAGAAATTTTAGTTGTTGTCTATTGTCATGAGCTGTAATGTGAAAACATTCTGAAAATAAGGTATTTTATTTTATTATTAGTTCAAATTTTGTCATGTGATATAGAAACAAGGATCTATGGACATCTTTTCCAATAAATGTTTCTTTTTTTTTTTTTTTTTTTTAATGATGAAAGGGCCTAAAGTACCAGATTATTGCACCTGTGTTGTGTAGAAACTCAAATAGGTAAAATATAAGTGTTCTATTTATTATAGAGGATTTAAAGATCCTCTATGTTGGCATCAGGTGAGCAAAACTCGCATCAAGATAAGTTCTAAAATAGAAATATACATCTGGATGCATATTCCACAGCATCGTTGTTAGTTTGTAATTATTGCCTAACACATTCAATACTTCTGTACCCTTCAACTGTGTAAGAGTGTCTCATGGGAAGTAAATGATTAATTCATTTACTTCATCGGAAAAGGCAAAGGTAATTTTATGTCATCCTAAATAGTACACTCACACACGTAATAGAAAAAGAGTATAATAATTTTCTACCTACTGCATCTAGTATTATTCAGAAGAATGTGAGGAGCACTCACAAATCTGGAATCTCACTAAAAATAGCTTACAAGTTGTTTCCTATGGTGCATAAAACCTTCCAACAGCCACATAAGGAATTTACTCATGAAAAACTCCAACAGCCACATTCCAAGACATTCCAAGCTAACAAGCAGTCCAATAAACCTTCAGTTCACAATGTGCATTTTATCTCTACGAGTCAGTTGAGGATCTTTTGAAGGAAGAGTATTCCAGTTTGCTTTTCAAACAAAGCAACTCCTCTGTCACTTCGCACAAAAAGCTGTCTGGCTTCATATAAATTCTTTCTGAAATGTGGGGATCAGCATGTTTTTTAATACAAATTCATTGTATACTTTCAGTGAGACTTGTTTTGTTTTGTCTCACTTACTCTGTGACCATCCTTAGGATTCCTGAAATGTAAAGAATATGCAATGGTAGTAGCTTGACAGCCCTAATTCCACGTTTCTTTCCACCTAGCATTGCTGTTCATATTTATGGCCACATATTACGGACATAACAACCAAGTTTCTTTTACATCTTCAGAGCTATTGGATATTTTATCCCTATCAGAGACCGTACGATTCCAGCTTTCCTGCTAGTCATTATTTTTTTGAATCTTCAGTATAAGCCTGAGACTTACAGATAAAGTTTGGGTTTTATTTTGACCAGTAGCCATCCATAATGTTCACATACTGAACTCATTCAGGTAAAATATGAAGCAACTGAAGGTTCTGCCAACAGCCAGTGTGAAAACAAGTATTTGAGGTTTTACGTCTCCAAGCTTCTTCTGTTTCTCAGTTTCAAATATTTAATGTATTGGGTGGCTTTTGGAAGGGCTAGAAAGCACAGGAAATAAAAAAGGCCATTTCAGTTACAATGATCATTTTCCCAAGACTAGAAGTCTTAAAACAACCTGTTCTAACTGCGACAGGAAATAGCTGAGAACTTAGCAGGACTTTACCTACACTAGTAATGGTGTTGTAATTTAGGGGAGGGCCAAAGTAATAACTGCACAAAACAGGAGTATGGAAAAGAGTTTTGTAAATGACGCATGTTATATTTTGCCTGGATGTTGACAGTGCTTTGTGAGTGGGCCACAGAAGCAGTGGGTAGCAGAGTACAACAGGAGTGGCAAGTGGAGTAGCTGAAGGCAAATTAAAATCACAGTTGCCCACTAAAATAATCTAGAGAACACCCAACAATGAAACAGTTAGTTTACAACACCCAGTTTCAGGTTGACTTGCTAAAGATACTTTTGGCAAGTAAGGTAGTTGCAGAAATCATTTAACACGTCTCCAAACGTTAGTGTTTAAAGATCACAGAAGAAACAGAAGGTGATTCTTGGGGTGGGGCAGTCACATTTTTCTCCCATGAAGAGTCTCACCAAAACAAGGTTTTAGCGTGACAATAACAGGCAGGTTACAGGCATATCCCATGGCATGAGAAAGATGGGTGCTATTTGCCTTAGCTAATTGGCATAGCTGTAAATTGAGTGATCATTGTAAATTCAGTGATCATCTCAAAATAAAAGACCCAAAATATCAATTCCTGTGTTTGTATCAGATAAAGTCCTATCCAACATTGATGGTGTAGTACATGAAAGCCAGATGGAAATAAGATGATTTACATTTATTGTATGACATGTAGTGTATAATGATCACCTAGAAAAGCTTTCCTTTGTCATGATTTAAAAGCAGATCATAGAGTGCCAAGGAAAAGAGGAAAATAACAGATTCTGTGGATGTCTAAGTTTTTGTGCATACATATTAGATTATAATGCTTAACAGTTTCTGGCAAGGTAGAAGAGGAGATATTTGTTCTCAAACTGCCTTTAAAGTGTTTATTTTGTAGGAATGCTGCTTAAGAAAATTGATACTTCCAAGGAATTGGAACTAGAAAATGAAGAGTTTCCTATAACACTCATCATTCTTTTTGAGATTTTTTTTTCGGCCAACTATATGTACTTAAATTACAGGGGAACATGCTCTCAAAATTGTTAAATGTATGCATGTTTTTGCATAGTCAATAATTTCTAACTGCATTTATAAATCATAGCATTTACATTCCTAGTCTCTTTATATATTTGCTCAGGCATCTACTGTATTAAAAAGAGAATAAAGATGTTACAAAGACCAAGTATAATCTCTATATCTGTGTACATAGTATAAACATTTTATATAAATGGTGATTTTTCCCTAGTTCTTTCCTTTTGTGCTTTGGTTTTCTAAAGCAGAGTGCTTCTGATCCAGCTTATGGTGTTTGATGGTAGAAGAGCTTTGTGAAGACAGAATGTAAGTAAAGCTTTATTGAGCAGTCAGCAGCCTGTGGGGCAGAACGCTCATTTGGGTAATGAGATAATATCATGATCAGATCTTACACAGAAATCACCAACATCAGAGAAACAACCACAACAACTACTTGTTATTAAATCTTTGTGGTCTACTTGGTGCTATCCTGGACTTGATAAGACTTTTCTCAGCAAGATGTTTTCAAGAACTAGTATGGTCTTGATGATATGATTCATTTGACAGCATTTCCTGTTTCATAAGCAGATACATTAAAAAAAAGGAAACAATTTCTGATGAATTCTAGGCTGTTATTCCTATAATATATCACACAGTGTCATGCTAAATAAATAGAATGGAAATACATGTAAAGGCCTTGTGCTTGCCGTCATAAATCAGCTACCCAGTTAAAAAACTTTGCTTCAATAACCATGAAATAGGCTTAAAATGGATGTGAAAATAATACATCTGTCTGTTATTTTTTCTTGACTATGCAGTTGTATCACATTTTAAAACTTTATCTTTTGTACCTGTGAAGGCTTGAAATGTACTTGATTTTGTTATTGGAAAGCGGGATTTTCTTCTGCTCCCTTGTCTCTAGGAATTTTTACTCTAAGACAGCATGCTGACTCATCTTGATACTACAGAACCTAGTGATGTTACTCAAAATAAACTGGTATGAAGTGATGCAGAGAGGGCTTGATTCTACATTATTCTTGTGTCACTGGTGCGAAATTCTTCAGTAAAATAAAATCAAACGAGTATTTCTTAAAATGCAGGATTTTTTTTTTGATATTTTTATTTATTTTCTTGGTGGACTTCATTTTTTAAATGTGCTGCAAATTTTGGTATTACCAGTTCAATGTAGATAAATAAATGTGAAGTCCCTGGAAAAAAGGCAATTTTAAATCTACATGTAGAATGATGGGCTGTGAATTGAATGTTACCATGAAGGAAAGCGATCTTGAAATTATAACGAATAGTTCTTATGAAAGCATTATTTTAATGCTCAGTGGCAATAAAAATGTAAATTGAATGTTAGGAATTATTACAAAAGAAACAGAGAACAAAAGAGACTGTGTAAATCTCTATCAGGTTCGTGTCCCACTGTCTCCGAGAGGATAGTGTAGAACTGCAAAAAGTTCAGAGAAAGAAGCATCAGAAGTGTGGAAGAAACTTGGCACAAAAAGAAATGGCTAGTAGAACTCTTCAGTTTTGAGAAAAGAACTAGAGGATGACTATTCTTTGCCTCTCTTCAAGACTTAGCTACCAATGAAGCTAGAAAAGCTTCAAAACATTTCGTTCAGAGTGAACCCGAGGTGGTTTTCTTTATGCAGCATGTTTAAGCTGTTGGACTCCTTGTTGCAGTTCTTTATGGATTCTAAGAGTTTACACAGGCTAGAAAAAAACAAGACAATCATGGAATAAAATGACACTGTGGTTTAGCAAATACATACACTTAGAGCACAGGAGACACAAATGCAAATTTTTGGAGGCTGAGAGAGCTTCTGGGAAAACTATCACTGTATTTTGTCATACCCTTCCCAAGGCATCTATTGCTGATGGACCCTGGATCCTGGGCCAGGTAGACCTTTGGTCTGACAGCAGGACCACTCGTATTCACACAATATGTAGCTTGTCAGTAGAGTTGCTGGAGGTTTTAGATAGTTTGACTAAGAGAAGCAGATGCTGCTTTAGTTTCAGAAATTTGTGACTCTAAGATTCATATTTATATTTTTTCAGATGTTGTGCTTGGTATGAACAAAATCTAAGGAGCCGAAGATAAGCAAATAATGAAAGGATTGTACTATGCTTCTTAGAGCTAGTGTTGCCAGCTCTCTGAATAGGGAACATACTGGGGGCATGGGCAAAAACATGACATGAGGAAACTTCCCCAAGTTTCTAGGTTCTTATACTCTTGTACCAGGGATGAATGGACATGATTTTATCCCCTCTGCTCTTAACTTGTTGATCAGGGGCTTTGAAAAAGTTTGTGGAGAGCAATCTCTGTATCATGGTATAAAAAAGGGATGTCTTTTACTTGCCATCTGATAAAGCTTGGGCAGATAGATGTGTGTTTCTCAATGCAGTCTGTTTTGGTGGGTAAGAAAGTTTAATAGTACAGACATAGTCATGCTGCAATAGTGAGCTTCAAAGCCAAAGGATTTGCTCAGGCCCATCATTTATCAATGCAGATGTACACTATTTCCTAGTTGGTGTATGTGGGAAGAAGTATATATCTAGACTTGCATATTTTAAAGAGAAACGCTAGCTGGGACTCTGGATGATCTTGGAACAGCTTGTAAAGCTCCCTGTGCCTTGCCTTGGCAGTTCTGCAATCTAGTATCCAAAATCGTATCGCATATAACTGAGATGGTTGTTCACTTCAGGTTCACTTCACTCACACTAGGCTTCTGTGTACAATTATATCAGTATTTGTCTAAGTCAAACATTTATATTTCTTGAGAAGTCTCAAGTCTTAAAACTTTCCTTTTTCCCAGATTGAAATAAAAAGTGGAATTTTCAAATTTCAGAAATGACAATTGGGAATTGCTCTATGTGAGTCATCAAAACAACTTATCAAAGATTTAGTTTCAGGGAAATCAAAACAGTTTGCTTAGGCTCTGTTGTTCTAATTTTCTAGCTATAGGATATTTGAAACATTAACTTTTATATTATTGGACATTTGAAACAATAAAGTTGAAACGATTTGACCTTTTAGAAATGAAACAATTTTCTTTAATTTTTTTAATGAAGTCTATACATTTCTGCAAAATGTTGAGACAGCACTTGCTAATGAAAAACAGTCCTTCTGGAACTGCTTCAAACAGCCTTTACAGGACATAAGACATTTAAATTCCAGCCTGCAGATAAAAGTCCCGTCTCAAAAACCTTACACTCTAAATAACAAAATAGCACAAACTAAACAAATGTTTATGTTTTGTGCCTGCATATCACATATGAGGGCTTGTGAATTTAGTCTAACACATTTGACAGTTCTGCTGGTCTGACTTAGATCTGAATTCTGCTTTTTTTTCTTCCCCTCATTTTTTGCACAGTATCGTCTTTCATCCGTGCTGATTAACGCTGGCTGTAAGCTGTGCTTATGTCCCATCCCACACAAAATGCTCGCAGAAGCATTTTGAAGTCAAAATAATCTTCAAGTATTGATTTTATACTCTGCTGTATTATAATAACACTTTCATCTTTGTTTTTAAATGGAATTTTGAAAACCACAGAGCCTCCAAACCTCATACCTTGCTAGCAGAAGGAACAAAGGCTGAGCGCTGTTTAGCTCAAAGTGTCAATCAGGAGGTAACAAGTTAAATAGCAGCCCACACGTTGGCGGGTGAGTAATGCAGAATGGTTACCAGGCAGTGCTGAGTGCTGTTTGTCCTAGTCCACCTCGGCAGCTTAATGTGTTTACTTATTCATCTGCATCTGTTAGGGTGTAGCCATTGTCAGTAATGGGTAATTTTCCCAGAAGAAACAAGGTTTGGGGGCTTGTCTTACAAACCCATCCAGACCTGGAGGATATTACTGTGATTAAACTAATTGATTTCAATAGGTGCTAATCATGCAGGCTCTGCCAAAGCACAGCAATGAAAAAGTTTACCATCCAGTGCCCTTTAGACAGCAAATGTTTGTTATCCAGCCAGACTGTCATATAAAGATGAGATTTTTTTCCATCCCAATTTGGGTATCTACTTTGGTAGTTTGGGTATCTACTTTGGTATTTCTGTAGCTGTACCCCATGCTAAGTCCATTCACTTTATCGGCCTGGATTTCCGACTAGGAAATAGCCTGGGGATAAGGAGACATTCAAGGAGGATTCAAGGAGTTACTACTTAACTCCTATAGCAGGATCTAGTTAAGCAAATAGACATTATCTGACAAGTTACCCCACAGATCTGTTTAAACATTTGCTTCAGCAGTAATAATTCATTGTGCCCTAACTTACTGCTGTCTATTGAGGGGGCAGCTTGCTGCTTGTCTCAAGGTTGCTGCAAAACGGGGAGGAAGATACCTCACCGGAGCCACAGAGAGTAGAGGCGACACAAACCTGCCGTCCTCTCCTGCCCCATGTCCTGCCCCTGAGTTTTGTCATCTCTGAGATACAGCATTGGCAGCCCTGGAGCCAGCGATCCCGCGGAGGGTCTCGCGAGGGTCTGGCAGCTTTCCTGCCTTCCCTTCTGTCATGCAAACAAACCACCTGCAGTTGTCAGCCTGGGCCTGTCCCTCATTATGTCCAATATCACTTCTAAATGCATGACTTCGTCTGCGTGCTAACCCGCACTGGGGTGTGTGCAGGGAAACGGTCCCCCAGAGATGCTTTACGCTGAGACAGTGGTGAAGAACAGAATGGTGCACATTTGGAATAGCCTTTATTTCGCTGCGCCTTTCCTTTTGGTCTGTGCTGGCAGATGAAGGATGCAATAAGCTTGATTAAATTTCTCATGCTTTATATATCTGCAGCACAGAGAGTCCACAATTAAGACAGTGGGGGACAAAGGTCTCAACTGCGATGTGCAAACACAGAACTTAACATATCTGACAGGAGAGAGACGTGTGAGTGAGAGGAAAAACTGAGACAATATTGATCAGAGGTCTTAGCATATCTGCATCCCTAACTACTTTCATAACTGCCTTGGAAGACAAGTGAATTAAGGTCAGGTGTTCAGTAAGTTGAATTAGGTTACTTTATGGAGTAACAGGGAGATGATAAACAACAGGCTGTGGGGAGAAAGAGGACTGAAATATAAGCAGTCGTGGTGCAGACTGGCATGGTGGGTCTGAGAACAGAAAATAGGCCCAAGGTGAGAGGATGCTCACCTTGGGCCCCGGTGGAAAAGTGGAGGAGGGATCAGGAAGATCCTCTGGCTGACCCAGTTTGAAGAGAGGGAGGAGAAAATGACCAAGTGGGTAATTGAGGGCAAGACTGCAAGATGAAAAACAGAGTTAATAGTGTCAAACTGAGCTGATAAAACAGGGAAGATGGAGAAATAGCAATACTGTGTTTTGGTCCAAAATAGCCACGGAAAGAATAATTTTAAATGAGTAAAAGCAGAAAACTTGTATTTTAGATAGAACAACACATTTATGTCATATTGCAAATAAAATAAATGAATATCTATGAAGTGCATTTGTACATGGCTGTGGTGTATTTGCTTACACCATGTAGGCTCTGTGTAACTCTGGGTTAGGCCGAAGTAAGAGAATCCCCAAGTTTGGTGGCTATACTAGACTGCTAATGTGAAAATAAATTCACAAAGCAGCGGCACAGCCCTTTGGCAGCAGCTGAAGCTGTCAAGGCAGCACAAAGACAGTCCGGCCCAGGCGCAGAATCAAGGACGTCTTAATTTCTACCCCCTCCTGCAACCCGCGGCTGTGGTTGTCACATCCACCTGATATCCTTTGCTCTGCTCTCTGTTTGCCTTTCGGCATGTGGATACTGAGGGGCGACTCCATTACTGTCGGATAATGAGATTCACATTAATTGGAAATAAATGGAGAAGCCAGATAGAGATATAATAATCAAATGAAGATAGGTGGAAGATGAATATTGCTCCTTAGCAGTTGAGAAGGAGCGTGAAATGATCAGGCAGCGGCGTGCTGAGAAATGGGGGAATTTCCTCAGGAGTTTCTGGAAGGGGAATCTCTCCAAAGTAAAGCACTCCACTTCTTAATTTTTCCACTGGTGTATGACCTGCTGGGCACATTTTGGGGTGCAAAAGAAGCAGCAGCCAGGTGGGTTTGCACTCTACCTGCACTGTTAGGCAGGGCTGCTCCCTTGCCCCCTCGCACTGCGCTTTGCTGGCAACTCTTGCAGGAAGACACAGCCCTCCCTGGCTGCAGGGCTCCTGGCACCCAGGGTGTGACACCATTGGAAGGGGCAGATGGCCAAACTCATTGGCATGAGGCCAGTGACAGCCCACTGCAGACGCCGGCAGGCCCACAGAGGGGAACAGGCGTCAGTCATGCTGTTACGGCAAGGTACAGCCCTGTGTCCTCTTGCGATGCCAGGAATGCCTTTTGGGCTGGTACTGGGGCACCTGGATCAGGTGTTCTGGGGACATTTACAGTTACAGTATAACCCTAAACTAGAACATTGTCCTTCAGTTTATCCTGTAGAAGGGGAGAAATGGGAGTCCCTTTGCCATTCTGCTCATCTCCCCTTTCTTCCAGGAGATGCCTCCTCTGCTTTGGAGGTGTCATGATGCATCGTTACTTTCCTGAGGCGCTGGTGTCCCCAGGCCGGGCAGCAGCAGCAGCAGCCCCGAGTCCTGCTCCCAGTGTCCTGCGGCTGGGATGAGCTGCCTTCCTGCCTCCCTCGGGGCCGCCTGGGGAAGGGGAGCTCGGATTAAGCATCCTCTAGGGTGCTAAGCGGTGGAGCGGGCTCGCCTCGCTCTCCATCTCTCCCAAACCACTCCAGCCGCTGCCGGGCAGAACAAGATGATCACAGCAGCTTTACCACTCCTCTTTCCTGGGAGAACATGCAAAATCCAGTGAATTCATCGCCCCATCGCTGTGGGGCGACGCGGGAGGAGGCCCTTCCCCAAGCTCTTAATTCATTAACATTTCCTTACCTCCACACCTGTTTAATATTACATCCTCCATTCTAAAATACTGGCCTTTTTGTCCCCCCCTCCTGCACCATCTGTTGACAGAGCCCCGCGCGCGCCCAGGCGAGGCCCAGCTGGCACCCGCAGAAGGTGACTGCGCTCGCCGCCCCATCGCCCGTTCGCGGCGGGCCCCGCGCCGAGGGCCCCGCAGCTGAGCGGCCTATCGCGGCCATCAGCGATAGTGCCGCGTGTTATCAAGGCGCAGCCGTCGCCGGCCCCCCGGCCCCCGCCGCGGGGGCCGTAATCACGGCAACGCGGCGAGCGCCGCGCACCCGCCCGCCACAAAGGCAACAGCTGCACTCGCGGGGCAGGCGTCGCGCGCCCGCCGCACAATGGCCCTGTGTAACCCCGTCCCCGCGCCCAGTAATTTATTTATGGATGCAATATCTCTTTCTGGGCCCTGTTTAAGGGCGCCTTTTCATAAACGCATGGAAATTGAAATTGTTCTCTGCTTCCCCTCCGCCCTCCCCCACCCCCTCAAAGATTAAGGTGTCTGCTCTGTACAGATAAATAGTGTAATTTGGTAGGGGAAGAGGGAGAAAGGCAATTGGAATAAACCTGATGAAAGACGAGGAGAAGTTGATTCACTGCTAGGGTTTTTTTTTTTTTTCTTAATTAACTTTATTTAATTATTAATGGCTTTGTAATAATGGACACATGCTTAAAAATAAGAAAAAATATTGAAATAGGAGAAAAAAAAAACCTCTAAGGCAACAAATGTGGGCCTTTCTTCTGCAAGAGATGACTGGATGCCTCTTTGGTAAAAAACCTCTTTCACCCAAACAAACTATAAGCAGGAGCATCTGCTCAGCACAGAGAATTTTCTAACATGCAGGAGACCATGAGTCATCTCTCACATGAAAATTTGGTCAGTTTAGCTTGTTGCTTAGTTCTCTTAAACACGATGTGAGCAGCTTAACATGGCCTAAATGTGTACTGTAACATAAAATCAGAAACAAGGAAGATGGCTTAGCTCCACAAAATGAAGCTAAACCAGTAAAAATGCCTCTTTCCGTAACTTCTCAATGCCAATAATTCCATTATCCACCATCATTTTTCTTCCCTCAAAATAACTCTTTAATTAGAATTAATTTAGTTTAAGTTTTCCTCTACTTTCATTACAGCTAAGTTCATTTTATTTTTCCATATCCTGCTCAGTAAATGCAGATACCAGTAGCTTAGTGATATTACTTTCCTGAGGCAAACCAGGACCCCAGGGCACTTCACACACGCACTTTTCCGTGCGCCCATGAACTGCAGATGTATAAGAATCACGCAACAAGATGGTCTTCAAATATGAAAGCGCTCAACCAAAAATTCTCCACCAGGTTTATTAACAAACTGAAACCTCCCACTCTCCTATGTAACGTGAAATATGCTTTATCAGTCATTCCGAAACAAACAAACAAAAAAGGGCATTTTTGTATTCAAAAAAGACCATGTGTAGCACACTCGGCGGCTCAGCTGAAAGTCGGTGGGGAAGCGTGGGCTCTTTCCGTTCCCCCCCCTTGCAGGAGAGGTCTCATGACTGGCAGCTGCTGGGCTGCCCCATTATCCCGGCCTGGGTCCAGCCTGGCTAATTACAGCCACTGATTACTAAACACTGCGCAGCACTGTCACCTGCCCGAGCCTGACAGGATTATACCATCTGTGCCACATGGCCGGGGCATGGAGCACTGGTGAAAGGTCACAAAGAGGGGCAAATAGCCCTTAATGGGAGGTAAATGTATGTTTTCAGACGTGACAGCTGACTGTCATTAGCGTATATATATGTATTCGCAGCTGAAGATACTTCCCAGGGAGAAATAAGCAGCATAGGAAATGTGGCTTAGTTTAACTTTTTTTTTTTAATTTAACCTCAGTATCAACCACTGGAAAGAGACTAAATACGATCATATCAGAAACAGTGAAGTAGCACAAGATCAGACACTTTTCCTCCTTGCCACTTTAGATCTTGTCAATGCAGCTGCAGTAGTTTAACTCAGATGTTTAGGAGAAAAATGACCTGGCTTTCCTTGTGCAAACCTCTGGGTAGACAGAATTGCCTCACTTAAAGGAACTGGTTGGAGCTGTTCAGTTTGTGCTTGCAAGTACCAAAAGTGGCTGCGTGATGTAAATGAGGACGAGGCCTTTTAGGGAGAGTGGGATCGGAGCCCACGTGCCCATGGTCCCTGCTGCTGTGGAGGTCATGCTCCTTCTTACTGTCAGCGCGTGCAGGGACTCGTCTCCTCTTCTCTCATCTCCTCCCACGCACGCCACCCTGCTCCACCCGAGCTTCGCTTCTCACTGCTGCTTTCTAACCTTCTCATGCTAGAGAAGGTCTCCTCCTCTTTTTGAAAACATCTGTGAAAGTTCAGTACTTTCACACAAGACCTTATATTTCCCCTTGTTTGCTTTACCTCCACACATATTTAAGCTTTGAGTCTCCAAAGGGAATTTTGCGGGTTTTTCTATATAGCAGAGTTGAGTCCTACTGAGGGCAACAAGACATAGCGTGTACACATGGTCTTGCTGGATCACCTCAGCTCAAATCTCCTTTCATCTGTGCTGCCTACATCGTGCCTTGGAGTTCCTTATCCTGAAATGACCCTAATTTGTAGGTCCTGAGGGGGACTTTTCCTAATGCTCATACGGTCTCTGCTTCGTTTTTGTAGGCAATATGCAGTGAAGAACATCCATAAAGACTGCCTGAGTCTAACAGTACGTAGCTGTAGGCCCCAGGATGTGGCTTTGCTTACTTTTGCTTTTCCCTCCCTACTTTCTATTCTGTTCTAACTACTTTTCAAAACAACTAGGATGTAAAGTTGGGTACACAGCTCTCATCTATACTTAAGAATGCCTGAGCTGATCTTGAGATTAAAAATACACCAGGAGCTGGATTGCCTCTTATTCCTCTTGAGAGGAGACCTGCATCGTCCTGTTCATGCAGAAGACTACAGATGGCACCTATGCTTTGCCAGGGTCTTCTGAAACGGATCCCAAATGAGTTTGTTGCCCATCAGATTATGCAGCAGCTGCCAGTCACTACTGTGTAAATCAACAGGAGCTCAAAGCAAGCAAAACTCCTGCTTGGCACAAGATGCCTCCAGGACGATGCAAATAGCAAAGCTGCCATGGCACCCCTGTTCCTTTGTGAACATATTTGGGGCTATCACAAAATGCCTGGCATGGACACACAATTGCCAGTGTCCCATCATCGGCAGCTCAATGAGGACCACCCCACCAAGTTCTGATCACAGCCTTGTGGCACGGGTGGCTTTTGGGTTGGTTTCTCATCCTCCCCTGTGCAGTTCTGCTGCCAGATCCTGGGAAGGCAACTTCTTCCTCCTTGCTGTGGCTGGAATATGGAAAATTTGCTGCCAGAAAAACAAATGGTCTATGCAAGTAGTGGATGATTTATTTCACCAAAATCATGCTGCCACACACATACTACCTTGCTTTTATTCCCCTAGAATTTCTTCTCTAAGCTTTCTCTTTTGCTTTTTTTTTTTTTTTTTTTGTCAAATTCGTATTATGTTTCTTCAGTCGAATGCAGTTTTCATGGTCATTATTTACCAGGATTTTAGGGCATGAATGTATGCTAGATGCATTAAAAAAGAGATGATTGTAAATAGCCTTATATACAATAGCAAATCACAGTTTAAAGAAAAACACAAGAATCCTCCCAAGATTCAGTCATAACTGATTCAGTCATAACTGAAGCAGTCTTACTTTTAATGATGAGTATAATCCTCTCAAAAAAAAAAAAAAAAAACAGAAAACAAAATACACTTTTTTTCCATGTCAAGTAGGGGACCAACATTTGACAGACAGGGAGTATAGGATTTTTTTGAAAGGCATCTAATCAAGGTGTCTAATATTTTGAGCTTTCATATCTGTGCTTTCCTAACATTTGCTCTGGTAGCTTCTTCAAAATTGATTTTAGAAACAGACATATTCAGAAAATTACTTAATATCCATATGCACTTATATGTGTTCATTAGTTTGATAATTGCCAATGACATGATGTTGGCAGGATCATCATAACAATTGTGGTTTGGGATCCTGGAGGACCAGAAGAATTTAAAGATCTGAAGGACTAAGGTGAGAGTCAGAAGGTGAAATGCAGTGGTACAAAGTGCATGTATAACTAATGGTGAAAATTTCTAGCAGAAACTGAAAAGGAGCAAAATTTGGATGCACCGGTAGTTTACAACCACTGGGGTGTTAGTGATGTGATGTAGTTGTGAAAATCAGAGGGATAATACTAAGACAGGTATTTTCCAGGACAGATAGATAAGCAGGAGTTACTGTTGTAACTCCTTTAGTTACCTTCTCACTGCTTTAACCTCATCTAAGATATTGCACAAAAGGTCTGGTACTTCATGCAAGTCTGATCAACCTTGCTCAAAATAGATAAGTACAAACTGGAGCAGGTATAGAAAATGGTTACTAAGATGAGCTGGAGACCTGGCAGCCTAATCTGTGAGAGACAATTTAGGGAGTGCAGCTTATTTAGCTCCTTGAGACAAATGCAGAGAAGGAGAGGACAAAAGAAAAAAGAAAAAAATAAGAAAAAATGTGATTGCTCTCTCTAAATTTATCAGCAGAGGCAAATGGCAGAGAGGGAACTATTTAAGGTGAAGGACAATGTTGGCATAAGAACAGATGAGTGTAATCTGGCTATGCATAAATTTAGGCTGAAAATTAGAAAATGGTTTCTAACTATCAGAGGAGTGAGTTCTCAGCTTTTTAATAGGAAATCAAGAAACCCAATTCCTATTCAGTCCAATTTGATAAGATTATAAAAAGCTGCCTGTGATAGGAGAGGACTAGTCTATGGCTTAGAAGGTCTTCTCCATCGCTGAACACTGACAGGTGCAGGTTAATTCAATGGGAATCCTGCCTTGAATATTCAGTAGTGCATTAAATGAAGAACATTCAGAAGTCAGGACCCAAATTGTCAAAGGAGGTGCCCAAAACTTGTGATTCTCTGGTCTTGAATATCTCTGCCTCTGACATACCTGTGAAATAAAGAGAATAATTCCCCCCTTCTCTTCATTTAATCACATTAGGGTATTGCGAAAACACCATCACTGTGGTGATATGAAAATGTAATATTTACTGTTTGTGTAACACTCAGGAGTGCTGTGAGGATGAGTACCAAAGGAAAAAAGCTCTGCTGAAATTAATAATTTTGGCTGCACAGCCAGGTTTGAATTACACATAGTAAATCATGCCTAGGGCAACACACTGAGTGAGAAGAAAATAAAATATTGAATAACTAGTCATTTAGTGAACATCATCTATTCTGTGAACGGAATGAGGCAGAGTCCTATGGAAAAAATAGTATGTGATTTTGTAATTAAAGATTAGAAGTGAGCTGAGGTTGCACTAGCCTTTCCTTATTTTCTAATCTCTACCTTTTCAGTATGAAGGATGTATTTTTTATTTGCAACTGACCAATTAGCTATTTGCATCTGATTTACAACCACAGAAGACCCTGTTTGCAAGCAGGATGGAGGTAGTTGTCAAACTGTGCAGGTTCTGACATGATTCTCCTCCTCGGATATGGGAGGGACTGCCTAAGCACATTTGAATAACTACCCATAGGACTCTAGTCTCTCTGCAAGGAGATGCTCCAGAGCATGCTGTATTGCGTGAATAACACCCACAGTTTCCTGCCGTTGGCATAAGCAGCTGGAGAAGAACAGGATGGTTGCACATACTTTCCCACAACAAGCTCTGGTTCTCAGACCTGAACAGGGAACAAGACTGTTGTTTTGTGGAGAAACTTAAAATTTGTTTAATTCCAGACTGGATCCAAAACAGTTTCTAGAAATTCTCTACAAGAGCAAGGTGAAGAGTGATAGAAGTGCTGACTGCTGAATCAAGAAGCTTGGGTAGCCCATGCAGGCCTTTGGAGGTATAGATGGCTTCAAAGCTGTGGATCTCAGATGGATTGCTGAGGGGCCATGGAGACCCACTCAAGAACCCCAGGAGATTTCAAACCGTACAGCTTATTTGAAAGCACTTGTTTTGAAACAAAAGAAGATACTAATGATGCAGCAGCTATTTTGTCAACATTTTTTCAATCTATTTACATCACTTTGGGCTATACATGAAGTTATGTGTGAAGACTGAAATGCTTAGTTTCAGCTAGGGTTGTGCCAGGGAAAGCTGTAGCTCAGTAGATGGCCTGAACCAACTCACCTATGACCACATCAAAGCCCAGTTACAATATATATGTGTATATATACATATACATACAGATAGACATGCACACACAGCTGTCTAGCTGGAGTGTTTGATCATACCATCACCAAACGTTGAAAACACAAAATCTTGCTATTTTTAAATTACATATTTTCTACATCTTTTCTAGAGTGATTAGCAAGTTTGAGTGCCGCTGTTGCTTGATGCCCTCCCTTCTCATTCAGTCCAAGTCTGATGTTGAGAGTTTGGTACTCAGCTCTTTCTGAGCATCATGCATTTTCAAAGTGGACTCTTGCAAAGCAAGTCACATTTTTGGGCAGTCTTGAGAATCTTGACTCCAGCTCTTTAAACGCTGCCCAGGAAGAATATATTTCTCAGCTTTGGGAAATGAGAATTACAGACTTGCCCAGCATATGGAGTGCTTGGCTGGATAGTTTTTGTGTGTTGGTACATAGGGGTCTGGTATGTGTGGCTGTACATACTGTACAAACATAGACACACCCTGCAGTTGAAATACTACTATTTTGTAGTGTAGTCAATCATATTTTCATGCTTGTGTGTCATCATATGTATGTCTCTAATAACTGAATATATATCGAAGGAGCATTTGTAGTAACCTAAAATATTTTGAAAAATACAGAGGTATCTCTAGGTGCAGACCTTGCTTTTGGCAGCAATGTTTACAACTGAATCACAAACCACAGAAAACAGTGATTTGCACAAGAAAAGCTAATGCATAAGAAGCAGTATAGCGAACACTCCTTTTGCACAGGAAGAGGGAAGGAAGAAAAACATATTTATCTCAGTAGTGGTTAAACGACAGTGCAAACCAGTAATTATGTGTAAATTATGACCTTGCCCCCTTGCAGTCAGCAGGCACACTCCACAGTAAACATGACTGTGTTTAATTTCAATCTGCTCAGCAATCTTAAGGGAGATATAAACACCATTGCATTCAGAGCAAGTTCAACGTTTCTCTTCCTTTTATTTTATAGTGAAAATGCATGCTTTTAGAGATCAAAATCTTAAATGAAAAGCTGTGGTTTCTCTACCTTCTTTTTTAATTATTGTATTCATTGAAGTATAAAATTTTGATGTTAAAATATTAGCTTTTTAAAATTTTAATCTCCCCTCTTACCCTCTTTTATCACTGAGACATTAAATATATGTTTAACGTTTAACAAATTTTACATAGATATTTCTTTCATTTTCATTTGACATTCTCTAGCATTTCCAAAGCTGGAGAAATGTTGAGAAGTTACAGAAAATAAGTTGATGAAAGAAAATTCAGACTTAGGCATCATGCTGTACAATACATGTCTGCATAAAATCAAAAAATAAAGAATCTGGGAGGAAAATGGACAGAAAGACCACTAAATTACAGAAAGAAATAGTTTCTCCAAAAGGGGATGTTTAAAAAATAATAATAGAAAAAGCTACTGAAGTGCAAGTGATTTATTGAGACTTATATGTTCTGTTTATCTAAACAATAAGGGGCAAATAAGAATCAAGCCTCGGTACTTAAATATTATCCTGCATTTCCTTATGACAAAAGGCAGCTCTGTACAGTTCTCCTGTCCTATCACTTGTTGAAGTGATATTCATTACTTCCTATCTTGGGCTGCCCTGCAAATTTGCTCTGCACTGTTAAAACAGATACCAAGTTCTACCTAGAGACAGAAGCACTTTGTTGACGAGTAAAGTGAATCTTAATAACAAAAGTTGTTGATGTTTACGTCAAGCTTGGGCAGCATTTTGAGCAAAAGACACAAATACTCTTCCTTTGAACAGTCACATTGAATTTTTCCCCATTTTCCCTCTAGCATTCTCCTGAAGTAAAAGAACTTGCTCTTAATTTAGTGTGGGCTGCTGCAGAGCGTCTCTCTGTGGCAGCACTGACTTGATCCCGTCCTCCTGAGCTGGGCAAGGCTGAGTGACGGTGGGAAGCGCGTGAGCCTGGGTGTCTGCATCGGCCCAGCGTTCTCCCACGCAGCGCCCGGGCTTCTCGCGTCGCATCCCAGTGCTGGCAGAGCAGTGGTAGCATCGCCCCCACACTGGCCCTCCCCACACAACAATCCTGGACTCTTCCAGGGCCAGAGGGCACTAGGGGATGAGCCAGAGGATGTGCGACGGCATTCCCGCCGAGCTGCTCCACATCCACGTACGTGATTGTGATAGCTGGTTTCTGTGTAACTTCCCCTGTCAGACCAGGCAATTTGAGTTAAGAGCTCCACCACTGTGGAGTCAGAAGCTTTTGTGGGTAGATGAGATTTAAATAATTGGCAGTGCTCAGAATGAAACCTGGGTTAACTTGATTAAAGAAGCAGCCTGGCTTGACTTAGCCTGTGTGAAATGCTACTCACTGTTGTGTCTCCACTGGAATCATAAATTGGTTTGTTCACATTACCTAACTGCAGCTAGAACACACTTTTTCTTTCCCACTGAAGACACACCTTTAAATGCTTTGCAAATATCAGCAAACTAAGTTTCACAACCTGAGTTTCTACTGGCAGGTAGGCTGTATCATCAATTTTTGGATGAGGAAACTCAGTTAGGCAGGACTGGTGACTGGCTCCAGGCACCATGAAGCACAGTGTAGAGATACCCACACCAGGATGGATATATCTCAGAGGGAGGATGCTCCACCCAGGCTAATTAGTCTGCTGGGGAGCAAGGTCTGTGAGGCTGGGCAAAGAGCTATGCTAATGCAATTCTTCTGCTTCCTTGTGGATACCGCCTGCCGAGATCCTACGGCTGGCCTGCAAAGTGCTTCCACTCCCCATGGCCCCATTTCAGCCTCAGACAAGGTGTGCAAGAACATTTTGAGGCCTTGGAAGAGAGTTCCCAAGAACAGGTTTCTTACAGTTGGGCTCGGAGCTGAGAATCAGACATTCCTTTCTTTAAAAAGCCTTCATTATTTAGCCAAAAAGGAAGTTTTAGTTAAAAGGACCCAAACCCTAAAAATGTGCTATTGTAGTCCACAAAATACTCAAGTCAGGAATTTGCCATGACTCAGTTGCTGATTGTAAACGTCGACCTAGGGAGGGAGGGCCTGACTCAGCAGATGCTGGAGCCTTCAAAGGGATTAGAGGCCTTGCCAAGAAGCTCCACCTTTTTTTTTTTTTTTTTTTTTT
>NW_020456176.1:2037804-2045814 GCF_003342845.1 Nothoprocta perdicaria
TCTCCTCCAGCTCAGGAGGTTCTACAGTTGAATCTTTTTTTTTTTTTTCCTGCTGGTATAAGCTGTTTCTCCATTAAGAATGTTGGCTCTTGCGGGACTAATGCCAAAGTTACATCCAAGTCTAGATGTGCCTAAAGGATTCCCCTTTGCACGTTAGGGCTGAGGCACTCTGAATATAAAAAAGATTAAAAGGTGTGCGTTGTCTATTAGGTCAAAAGAAAATTTCAGTCCATCTTTCAGTCTGGAGGAAGGAGCACCTTCTTATGCAGTCCTTTGTATAAACCCTGTGCTTTTACATTTGTGTCTTCACTATAGAGATTTTTTGGCTTGCAGCTACTGAGCTAGGGACCTGCACACTTAAACTGCCATTTCTCACATTTAGGACCTTTTGGGAGCTGGATATTCAGATCTGATCTTTCTCATAGAACTGTGTGTTGAACCCTGCCAAGCCTCCAAGTAGCAATACTCCTCCACAGTCCATATTTTTTGTATGCAAAGCTAGTTAGTTGTTTTAATCCAGCTGTAACTTCACATTTACATATGCTGAATTTCATCTGCTGCTTTGTTGTGACTCCTGACCTGGGGGATGAGGTAGGGGGATAAAAGCTGCTATCAGAGAAAGGCAAATGTTCAAAGTCAGGTCTCACTGCACTATTTCCTTCATGCATTCCTTCATTCCCTCAGCTCCTTCCCATAAGTGTATTTTTTCAGTATTTTTCAAAAAGTGCTTTTCTCTTTGCCTTTTTTACAGACATAGACGTGGCCTCCCCACCGATGGAAATCTTCTCTGCTAATGGGCTGAACAGCCCTTTCAAGGGGAGACGGAGGCCAGCGAGAGTTGGATGGTGTCTCCTGTGGGCCAAGAGCCCCTCCATGGGCAGTCAGCCCTTCGCTGGCCCCAGCAGGTCGGGGTTAGGGCTGCAACAGGAGCTGTGCGGTGCTCACGGTGCCTGCTCTGCTGGCCAGCGGCGTGTGGGCCTGTTTGAGTCCATGAGAGTGTCCCTGAGTGCAGGCGCTTTCCAGGTTTCTTCAGCTGCAAGGAGCTGCGTAGGTTGTGCCCCAGGATCCATGGAGAGACTTTGCACAGCATGGCAGCTGAAGGCAACAGTTGGGCTCTGAAGTCTCTCTGGGTCCTTCGCTGCCTGTGCAGGTCGCTCACCGCCCTGTGGGGAAGGCGCTTGCGTTTGCGATTCATGGAGTGAGGGCAGATCAGGCCCCAAAGCCTGGGCAGGAAAAGGCCAGAGGTGAGAAGGCCAACGGCAAAGGTAGCTGGGGCAGGGTTTCACGGCAGACCTCCTCGGCAAGCTGCAGGCAGCAGGTCAGCCCCGGCTGCTGAAATTTAAGCTGCCTCCTGTATAATTTATCTCGAGGGCTGCTTTGTTTCCTGGAGCGACCCCAAAAATCACCTCTAAGAGCCTGATGTGGCAGGTGGAGAGCTGCAGTTCCCACTGAGGTGCCTCAGGGGAGTGTTGTGCCCTACCATCCCATGGGATACCCTGGCATGGGAAGACAGTTACAGACAGCCCAAACACATATTTATTGGTGTATTTTTTTTTCACGTGTAGCAATGATGGGACTGCACCAGGGATATAGGTTGGGGGAAGATATTCCCTGCCATGGGACAGCGACAGAGGTGGCCTCAGATAATGTCCCTCTGAAGGCATAGGAGGAGATGTCCTGGCATGCAGGATTTGTGTCTTTTTAATAAATACTTGTGATATATTTGTTTTTATGCACATGCCATCGGTTTTCATATTTAATCTCAGTTCAGAATTCTGTGACATTCATAGCAGAAATAATAAAATAGAATAATGAAAGGACAATTATACTGTCATAGCCACTGCCATTATTACCTATTCTTTTCCTGGAGAAACCAATGCTTCAACCTTTTATAGAAAATCTCCTTGTACTCCCAGAGCAGATCACTGGAGCCATTTTCAGGGCATCATATGCCAAAAAAACTCAGGGACAATCTGGAAGGAACAGGTGTACTGGCTGCCGTTGCTGCTTGAAGAGGTAAACACCTAATTTGCTGCTACTGTAAAGAAGGTAAACATGTAGCACACAGAAACTTTCCCTCGGAAAAAGACCCACTGGTGTTGACCCAAATAAATCTCAACAGTCAATCTTTTCTAAAAAAGTTTACTGCCCTCCCGGGAACTGACCCTGATTTTACTTCACTGCTGCTTGTAAAGAGGAACTTTTTTATGAGGCCTCTCTTCAGTTTGCTTGGATAAAGTCCAAAAATGCCATAGGAAGAGAGTGGAGCTGGGGTTCCTGAATCACTGTGAAACACGAGCAGAGCAAGTCTGGGCTTGTTTTATATCTCGTATTTCCAGGTTTCTGCATAAGAAGAAGAAGGTGGGCTTGGTAGTGCTCTCCATTTGCAAATGTTTTGGACATTCTATGCCATGTGAGTGCTTTGGCTTTGCTGCATTGTACCCACTGGCATTTTTGTGCTGGTGGGATGCTTCCACCTAGTGAAGTGAGAGTTTCCACATCATGTTTTCTCAGGAGATGGATTTCAGGCCAACCTGTTCCCAAAATCAGACAAGGTTAAAAAAAAAAAGGTAACTTTTGATGCTAATAATAAAAATAAAATAAAATAAAGTAAAAAGCAAGGATAAAAACTCAATCCTTGCAAAACTCAATCCTTGCAAAAACCTCCCATCTGCGGCCAAACTAAAGAATCTGGGGAAAACTGAACATATTTGGTGGTGACTAAGTCAACGCTGGCAGGTCAGCCCGCATGCATTGGGCATGCTGGTGCCTGGGACAAGAGGAGGCTGCTCCATAAGCAGTCTCAGATGAGGTGGCAAGTGGAGGCCAGGGAGCCACCTGCCCCTTTGCTGTCTGCCCTGCTCCTTCTGGGGATGACAACCCTGTACTGAGATAACAGCAACTAACGTCCCATCAGCAAACACCTTTTTTGCTTTACTTGTTTCGTGTAGTAAACTTGAACATCTTGCTCAGGATAACCCTGTCTCTCTTTTTTCCACGTTGCTTCGTCCTTTAATTCTTTCACAGTATTTTGCTATCAGGCCTAGCCAGCTTCATGCCTTTATGCATAATCTAATTTTCTTCAGGTTATGAATGTTTTACTCTAAATTGAAAATAGAGCCAATAACTCAACCAAAGGGTTGTACTTTTAGTTCTACCTCTGAATATCACAGTTATCAATAAATATGACCTGCACCAGTTGTTGGTTTTTGTCAGATGATTACCTTCTGTGTTTTTTTACTGCCTTTTTCTAAATCTTTGCAGTGTGCCTGCCACAACTTAATCTTTTGGAGGTTTGCATTTAATCTGCAAATTGTACATCTAAAGATGACAGATAAGATTATATTTTTGTGGTAAAGTGAGGTTTACCGAACCCCTTCAGAAATGACAGAAATGTTTTGTGCCCTTTTTCAATCAAGATGGGCTGCAGTCAGCACACAAGCCTTTTGGTACCTTCCATGAGTGCATAACCTCCTCTTCTGTGTATCAGTGCATTTAAAATATATCTCTCTATATATACATATATAGATATATTTTAATAACATCCGCCGTGGAGAACTCTGGTTTCTAGTTCTGGCTACATGATTGTAAGACAACTGCGTCAACACCGGTCTGCAAGACATCTGTGAACAACTGTGTTTTGCACCTACTTTTACAGCCGCTCAGTTTAGGGCTGTATGTTGTCAATATCTCTAACTCTCAGAAGGTTGTTATTTCATATCCACTGAACATTTTTTCACAAAACTGCTGCTTTAGACAAGCAGTTTGTATATGAGGTTTTCTGTGCAGTCCAGGATCCCAAGGAGCGGTTATACTGTCTTGTGTGTGTGGGAGAAAGCACGCTGCAGATGGCAACGTTATTGCTGTGGTCCAGCTATGCACATTTTTGTATTAAGTGTTTTTTTTACTGAAGGATATTTTTTCTTTTAAACAGAATTTGCTCTTTTTTTTTTTTAAGTGTTAGCAGCTCCTTCCAAAATTGCTCAGAGCCTCTGCTTAGTTTCTCTTCTGTTTCCTAAATCATGTACCTCTTTACACATTTACAATTTTTCATATTTTTCAAGTGAGATACTTGAATGCCAAATAACAGTTCACAGAGCCAGGACAGCCCTATGGGAATGCGGAGCAAGTACAAATGTTACCAGGTTTTCCAAGGAACACCTGCCAGAACCCTGCTGATACCTCCAGTACAGAATTTTTTCCTTTGTAGGTGTTGGAATTTTTTTTTTAAATAAATGTGTCTAGCTTGAAGAAGGTCTTTTGTTCCTCTTGTAGTGACCCCAGCTGAACTTCTGGTTTGTTTCCCTTGCTTAAGAGGGGGCTATTAAACACCTCCTCCTTCTTGGGCTTGGAAGCAGAAGTTCCCAGTTGCCCAAATTGCCAATGGTTGCTGTCCTCTAGTTTTGAGTCTGTGGCCCAGCCAGGAAGAGATTTTCTTAATTACCTTCTTACTTATTTTGATTATAAGTCTCTCCAGTGAAGATCAGCTCTTTGCTGAGCAAGGGACCTATACTTTCCTGAATTGTTATTTATCAGTATCTTTATCTGCATAGGAACAGTTACTTTAACTATGATGTCTCTATTATACAATATTCTTCAAATACTTCTATCTTTTCTATAAAATAATTGCACGTTTCTTTGATTTTTTCAATAGCATAGAGCTATGTTCTAACTCTTGTGAAAAATCACCAGCAATGTATTTATGTCTCTGTTCCCAGTTACCTTTTGAAAGCTATCAAAGAACTAACTTCCTAACTATCTGATTTAGTGTGTATAAAGATGAATTTAGTATTGCTGCTGTTTCTTAATAAAAAACCCGTATCTCAAAGTCAAAATTCTTAAGAGAAATCCAGGATTATTATTCCAATGCTGGTGCACCTTTATCATCAAAACCTGCATTTTACTTGAGAAAGAAAGAAGTTATCAACATAGTTTGATATGATCTGCTTTCCATAAGCTTGTTGATTGGCATTACTTCCATTATTTGCCTTAATTCTGTATTGATCAGATCTCTTTTCTGCTGCTCTGTTGAGCTTTGGGACATCTGTCAGAGTGGCAGGCTGGGCCATTTGCACTTTCAGCCATTGATGTAATGTTAATTCTCTTCCAGATATCTGAAACTTAACTATTGCTTTAAGGTTACTGAAAACCAATCTTAAAGGTCCACTGACCTTCTCCACCAGTTCTTAAAATTACTACAAGTTATCTGGACCAGTTCATTTCCATATTTCCACATTTCCATATATTTAACCTTGAGTACCAAGATCTGACTTCTTCTGGGGTACTTCTGCTTCTTTTACTGACCTTTTTATAGTTTTAACTGTTAACTGATACTTATTTATTTTTCTCCTCTTCAGTCTTTTGAATTATTATCCATATTCTTATGGTAATTTTCATCTCCTTTTTAAAGCAAGCTAGTATCTTAACTACGATTTTGCTTAGTGTAGTGGTTGTTCATTATTATATCATATAATATATAGTGTATAATAGTATACTGTATTCAAAAATAATATGATTTATTATGTTCTTTTTCAGCATCTAGGAAAATTTCCTTAGTAATTTCCCAGCTATTACTGATAATTTTCTATTTAAACTAAGAGGTGATTTTGTGCATAACTGTTTTTAGCTTTGTGAACCTGGAGCTTTCATAGTGCCAAGCGTATAATTCTGTTTGCACATAATTACATCTGTTAAATCACCTAAGCAACGGCTAATTTCTATTCTCTGATCAATTTTTTCAGTGCAGAATTCCCTTTGTGCAAATACGACACTTTCTTAGATAGGAAACTGACACATAAAAGGTCTTCAGGACAATCTGGTTTTGGCACCAAGAGACATCCAGCACTTTTCACTTGGGTTGAAGACTGTGTCAGTGCAGCCCTTTGTACAGCTTGGGCAATACTTAAGGAAACATGCACTGTGATTGCACAGGCCATCCATCCTTAACCTCTTTCATTTGGGACTTTTGAAGCATTTGCTTCTGTGTTGTCTATGAAGGGCTAATGCTTTTTCTAACAGAGCACTGTTATGACGTTGTTATGCATTTAAGCCTTCCTAAATTGGATGTTAATCTTGATTTTGAAGTTCTCACTATGAGGATCTTCTTAACAGGTTCCAACAGTATAAACTGGGGTGAGTTTGTGCTGCTATGTGAGTGGTCTCAATTCCTGGTGCCTATGAGCCAGGCTTACACCACTGCTGCACAAGCAATTACTGAATTTATCCTCTTCATATCTCATAGCAATGTAATTAATTTTTTTCTGAACATCTATATTTTGAACTAGACAGTTAGTTTTATTCCTCCTCTTTTTCCTTCTTCTCTTTTTTACAAGCATAACAAACTTTGGTTTAGTCAGCAAGTAACTTAGAAAACTGATCTCTCGCTACTAAGATGGAGAGAGTCTGAACTCTACTGGTTCTTCTTACTGTCCAAGATAGACTAAAACTCAAAAAAATCTAATTTCATTAGATATTCACTATCTGAACTCCTGGATTTTTCAACAAAAGAACAGAAATGTCCTATATATGACAGTCAACACTCTTACATACATTTAATTCATCCTAAAAGTTGCTTAATTCTATGCAATTTTAAAGCAACAACTTTGTGGGAAATGAAGTAATAATGTAAATAAAAGTTGATGGATACACATGAGAAGACTGAAGATGGCACATGCAACGTATTCTAGTAATCACAATTTTTGAATGAGAAATATACAATTATTTTGCACAATTTTTGTGCATAATATATTTCAAGAGTGTTCAGACCTTTGTGTTCTCTGTATCTCAGTAAGTTTTATCAGAAAAGTATGAATCTTTTTAGCTGGAACTTTTCCCAAACTTTATCTTAGACCCCTTAGAAAAAATCCATGGATCCCAGCAGAGCTATGTGAACCACATTTGCTGAAAAATGGATATTTTTCCTAAAAAACTCTGGATTTGTCTAGTCTCCTCCAGGAGCTTGATTTGCAGCTGGACTTTCTAATAAATACAGTTTGTCTCTGTTTGCTGGTGGGACATAGTTTGCCACCTGGGTTTCAGGTATAGATGTGGTCTCTGTTCCAGTTTAACTTTGAAGATATTTTTCAAGTTTTTAAAATGGATCATTAATAACGGAGAAAACCATGATTACTCCCACATAACACTCTCCAATCTTCTTGAGAAGGGGCTGTGACACTAAGGTAAAGCCAGAGCTCTGGCACAACTTCCACATTTAGTTCAATTGCAGTAACTCCATCCAGAGCTGTAGAACATATTAATCACAGTTCATCCTTTTGGTAGAAAGGGCAGAGGGAAAAACAAAGAATATTTCATCAATCATAATGCCAACCGATCATCTGAGTTTAGCTAGAAGCTGAGCGAGGGTGAGAGAGGCTTGAAGCAGGCCGCAGTAGCAAAGCTGTCTGCCACTGGGGCTGCTCGTGGAGCCAAACGCTTGAGTTTCTGCCACTGTGCATTAGAGGATGCAGAAGGATTAATTTCTCCTTGGCAGAGGACTAACCCTGTGCTGCTTCCAAAAGCAGCTGCCAAAGGAAGCCAGGAACCTGCGAGAGGTGCTCAAGTACGTGTCGTGCGAGTAGGTAGATACTGACTTCAAAAAAGAGGCCTTTCAAGAGCCCTTGTGGGATACGCAAGCTCAGAGCTGATGGGGGGCTGTGAGAAGAGAGCAGGGTAATAAGGTGCCACTTGGAGCCACGAACTCTTGAATTTTAATCTGCCAGCTAATACCAACTCTCTCCCAGATCCTAGGTAAGGTGAAATCAGTCCCAGTTGAAGCCACAGGGATATTTCACATTCATTTCAGCAGGGCCAGAATGTCACTTTTCTTGAGAAAAGAGTAATATTGACTCATTGACTATAGTGAGAAGAATGGTCTGAGAATAAACCAGTTATCTTTTTACAGTGATTCAACTGTAAGTTGTTATTACTGTTTGGAACCATATTCTGCAATCTCTTGCATACAAACTTTGAGAAAGAGAGAAAGGGAGGGAGGGAGGGAGGGAGGGAGGGAGG